>NW_005871395.1:19016-65306 GCF_000147115.1 Myotis lucifugus | reverse complement strand
GACTACAGCCATACTCACAGGCATCCTCATGTTTTCTCAAACATACGAGGCATCCTCCTGCCTCAGGACCGGCGTACTTGCTATGCCCACCGACTGGAATACATTTCCTCCACATGTACACTTGGCTCATTCCTTAACTTCATTCAGTTTTTGCTCAAACGTTAGCTTTTTAGTGAGACCTTCTCTGACTACTCTATTTCAAATGTAATACCCTGACTCCCGGTATTCCCTATTTCCCTTCTCAGCTTAATTTTCTCAATATATACTTCCCTTATTTGTTTATTGTATGTCTCTCCCTCATCCACTCCCCAAAAGGTGAGCTCTTTAAGTCCTGGAACTTTGTTTTATTCAGTGCTGTACCCCCAGGGAACAGTACCTGGCCTCTAGCAGATCCACCAGACATTTGTAGAATGGACGAGTGAATGAACGAACATCGATACCTTTAGAATCTTCCAGTAATAGAAAGGCTTTAGACCAGAAGAACCTAGTTGAATCTGATCTCTCCCTCGCCTCCCCCACGGCCTTGTCTTCTTCTGAGGTCCAGCCCAGTCCAGTCTATTACCACCAGAAACCACACCTGGGCTGGGACTCACGGAAGGGCCAGAGCCACAGGTGCTTGTTGCCAGGATGTTACAACTCCCAGGCCATCAGGTACAGAATTCTGCAGGGTGCTAATTTTTGTATTTAGCATCGTGGTATCTCACAAACAGAAGAGGTCAAAGATAGGCCAGGACTAAAAATACTACCAACCTAGATAATGGTACTGACTCAGCAACAGCTCAGTTACTTTGAGGTGTTTTCCAAGAAACTGTGCTAAACTCTCACTTGTTCATCTAGCGTGCCCTTTTTTTTAAACACACACACACACACACACACACACACACAAAACCACAAAACGATTATATTATGGATTTCAAACATACACAACAGAAGAATAGTATAATAAACCCCATGAACCCATTACCCAACTTCAACAATTATCAACATTTTGTTAATTTGGTTTCTTCTATTCTGTCTCTGAAACCCCCACTGAATATTTCATCTAGCTGTTTTTTTTAAGAACTGGTCTATATATGACAGACCCTGGCCTTGTAACCACGGTATTCTAGCAAGTATGTCAACCTAATCGCTAATCTTACCAGAATACAGTAAAAACAAGCATTTATACCATTCCCCCACTGGAGCAATGACTTAAAAAAAAGAGATGTCTAAATTCCAGACTGTTAAAATCAAGGAACTCTGCCCACTGTCACCTTTAGAAGGATTTGCGGAGAGGGCTGTTGTAGCTACAAGTGAATGTAGATGTAAGCTGTTTCTGTTTTCACTTGTTTGTACTGATGTAAAATTTCTGAATGTGTTCATTCAACCCAGTATTTACTGACTATCTGAAAATATGAGGGACAGGATTAAGATGACAGAAGGTAAAGAAAGCCCAGTCTCTCTTCTCAAAGAAATCACAGTGGGGGTGGGAAGCTGGGTGAGAAGAATACACAAATAACAAAGATACAAAGCAGCAGAGGTACTGTGCCCTAAGAAAGATTAAATAAACCTAAGGCAAAAACTCTGTTTAATTTAATCCCGGCCAGCGTAAACTAGGCAGGTTTGAGGGCAAGAGGAGTAATGGAGCAAGTGGTTGAACATCCACCTATGCCCAGGTTGTGGTCTCCATCCCAGTGTGTGTGTGTGGGGGGGGGGGGGGGAGGGCAGGAGGCAGCCCATCAATGTTTCTCTCCCATCACTGAAGTTTCTATCTTTCTCTCCCTCTCCCTTCCACTCTGAAACGTTTAAAAGATATTTAAAAAACAAACCCACAGCCCCATCCGGTTTTGCTCAGTGGATAGAGCCTCAGCCTGCGGACTGACAGGTTCTAGGTTTGATTCCGGACAAGAGCACATACCTAGGCTGCAGGTTTGATCCCTGGCCCTGGTCAGGGCGCGTGCAGGAGGCAACCAACCAATGTGTCTCTCTCACAGCATATTTCTCTGTCTTTCCCCTTCCTTTCCACCCTCTCTAAAAATCAATGGAAAAATATCTTTGGGTGAGGATTTAAAAAAAAAAAAAAGTAAATAAATAAATAAAATAAACCCACGGAATTTGTAGACCCTGCAGTTTACCCCTCCTTAACTCTGGGTTATGCCCTCTGCTATATTTATTGCTGTAGAGTCAATAAGTACATTACAGGAGGCCTGGGAATTTGGTGACCCACAGAACAGACTTTTGGATGTGAATCTTTAAGGTTACATTTTGCTACTCACCAGTCTTCTGGTGGGAGAGGATAGGAAAGTCCTCCCAGGGCTTGGAAAACAATGGAGCTAATTCAATGCAGGCAGAAGCTGACACTCAAAGCATTCTACCCCGAGGGCATATACAGCAAGCAGTTTCATAAACAGGATAGGGTCATGGGAGTGGGTCAAGGACACAAGGTTAGATTGATTCAGAAGAATTTCCTTGCTCTCTAAAGGACTGTGAGCTTGGTGATCTATTATCAGAACTTTCCAGAGAATTGTGTAGTTCTTTGGACAAGCCAAAGAGGCCAATGGTTTGGACAGTGCTGTGTGTGAAGGAAGGAGAGGGCTGAGTGGCAGGGTCGTTCATGTGGTCCTGGAGTTAGATGCACAGGAAAAAGGAAGAAGGCAGAGTTGGGATGGGAGAGAGGTTTACATTATAATCGATGTTATCAAGATTGGTGAGGTGAGGATGGTTGGGAGAAAAATAAGGGAAACGAAGAGGATACTGTGAGAAGGAACAGGGGCACAGGGAGAGGGAAAAGGTGACAGATGATTCGAGTTTGAAAAGGACATCACTGATGAAAATGAGGAAAATGCCAGGAGATCCGGGAATCTGAGAGGCAGGATCTCACAGCTTATTGGACAGAGTGTAAAAAGGAGGATCTTAAGATGAAAGGGTTATAAGTTGGGTGAAGGCAGTCACTACATCAGAGCTAATTAGTAGTAGATGAAGGTTTAGGTAAAGGATGGCAGGAGGGATGCAGCTACAACACTAGAAGAGACTGAAAATAGGAAGAGATCATATGAGGAAAGACTGCAGGGCTAGAGGGCGTTAGAGTATATGAATTCCTGTGGGTAAGGAACTTAATAGGATGAGAGGATCTGGGATAAAATGCCAATGAAGTGGGAGACACTTTAGGGTGAAATAATGAAGTGAGAAGGAGTTCCAAGGACTCTTAGGGTGAGATGACAACTGGACAAAGAATGAAGAGAGTAATGTATTAAGGTGCAGGGGTGTCAGGGCATGTGGGATCAAAAGTCATGAACAATGGGTTGAGGAAGTCACAAAGCCATGGGGCAAAGGGTCACAGAAACCTTGAGTTTTGTGGAATGAGTTGATATAGGGCTTAGGAATCTATCTATCTATCTATCTATCTATCTATCTATCTATCTATCTATCTATCTGGCTAATATGCAAAGTATCCCCTCAGGAGTTCGACCAGGAGACCTGGAGTTCGATTGCTCGCTATGACATGTGCTGACCACCAGGGAGCAGCATGGAACATGGCAGGTGACCAGCGGCGGTGGCGGGGCACTGAGGGAGCGAGGGAAGGAGGCAGGGAGGTGGGGAACCTGATCGGCCCTGATCGCCGGCCAGACCTAGGGACCCTACCTGTGCACAAATTTCATGCACTGAGCCTCTAGGCTGAGGGTGACCTAGAAAACTAGATAGGTTTGAGGGCTCGAGAGGTAACGGAGCAAATGGGTTTTGAAGACTGGGTTCAAATCCCAGCTGTGATACCTATCTGAGTTTCAGGTTCTTCATTTATTTAAAACCAACTCAAAACAAACAAAAATGGGAAATGGTGGTGGATATAATAGCAACCATCTCATGAGGTTGTTGAAGGGTAAACATGGGCCAGGCAAGGTGCCCAGTGCTTTGGACACATTATCTCAGGCACTACTATCATCCTCACTTAACAAGAGTAGAGACGAGGGTTCGGAGAGGCTAAATGGTATGCCTGAGGTGCCACAGCTGAAGGGCTACAGTCACACTAGAACTCGGGTCTCTTATCACATCAATGCCTAGAGCTGAAGCATTCTGCTGTGCTGCTTGGCAAGCATGTTAACTGATGGGGCCTGATCAAGGGAAGTGGGTACGGACTATTAAGAGTGTAGGGGGTCAGGGGAGTGAGAGAATAGGGACCAGGAAGCAAGTGGACCCTGGGATGAGGTTACCAGAGTAAACTCCTTAGGGCACAAAATGATTGCAAAGGAGTATTATCTTGACTGAGAATTGCAGACTTTCACAGCTGGAAATAAACTCAGGTCCTTTAACCCAACCTGATCACAATACAGATGAGAAGCTGAGGTCCAGAGTGAAGAAAGGGCTTCTCCCAGGTTCCCAAAGCACAACCCCGGCAGAGCCAGGGCCCACACACTCAACCAGAATTATTTTGGCGCCTCCAACCATTACTACTTCGTATTTATCTCCATATCTTCCTGGCACCAGCATGGTGCTAGGGCATTTTTAAATCACGTGCCGATTGACACTGGCGGGCTGGGTGCAGCGAGGATTGTCAGTGGGGGTGACTTTAGGATGAAGGGGGGACATGGAATGAAGACCATGAGGTAACAGGGCAAAGAACGGCTGATCAGGCATTGAGGGTTTGCAGATGACTGGGTGGGAACCTACGGAAGGAGGCTTGAGAGTCACCAAGTTTGCGGGAGAACACGGTAGAAAGGGCGGGGTTACGGGACCAGCGGGGTCACTGAGGTTTGCGGTCATCAAGGAGGGGCGTGGGGATCTCGGGTCCGGAGTGACTGTGTGAAACTGAGGGAGTCACTGAGTTGGGGGGTCCCTGCGCAGAGCTGGGGAAGTTCCTAGGTTGTCGGAGTCAATGACGAAGAATTGAGGGTTCCCTGGGAAGGTCTTAGGGTCAGTTGGTGGGGTGTGGGGCCACGGAGGTGGAGGCGGGCGCCGCCACGGGTGGGGTTTGGGAGTCCTGGGGGAGGAGCAGCAGGCGGAATGGAGGGGAGGGCCGGGGGCGGGGGCCGGGACCCTGGTGGGGAAGGGTCAGGCCGCCGTCCAGCCGCCTGGCCGCCGGGCTGGGGCAGGAGGAAGGTGGGCACGACGGGCTCGGGACCTTCCGGGGCCCTGCGCCCGCCCGGCCTCCCACCTGGGCACGGTGGACCCTCTCTTCCCAGAGCCACCAACCTGACAGCCCCCGAGGGCGACTCCGCCGACAGACCGCCATGCACCGGGCCCCGCCACCAGCGCCGGCCCCGCAACCCGCCTGCGCCATCGCCCGCCCGCCCGCGCGCAGCTTGCCTCGCGCGGTATCCAGGTTCCAGGGCCGCCGCACTGTCCTCTCCGGTCGGCGCGCCTCTACCGGCCCCGGAACCCGCATGCAAAATACCGGGCACGTCCACCCCGAACCCCCGTCGCCGCGGCCGCCGTCCTAGTTATCCTGGTTCCCGGGCTCCTGCAGCCCGGGCGGCCGGGCTCCAAGCCGTGCCCCTCGCAGCCCCGCCCCCGCCGGGGTGACGCACGGCCACTGCCGGCGCCCGGGAGGGCGTGGATGACGTCACGACGCCCGGATCCGCGCCCGGGCCGGCTGCCGGGCGGGTTGTCGCTAATAGCAATGCGGGAGGCGCCACCTGTTCGCGTCCAGGGACTCCGGTCCACCTGAGACTCGGCGGGAAGGGGAGGAGCCCGGGGCCCCACGGAGGAGCGTCGCGGCCTGAGGGCTGGCAGGTGCGCTCGGGGAGGCGGGGTCGGAGGGGCAGCCTGTGAGCGGAGCGGTTTCCGCGGGGCCCCCTGCCCGCGCCCCGCGCTCAGCCCAGGTCGCCGCGCCTCCCGTCCGCGGGCACAGCCTGCGAGCCGAGCCCCCAGGGAAGCAGCGCGGGGACCGTGAGCTCCTTGCGGGAAAGGAGGACGGTGAGGAGCGCGAGGCACTGCCCCTGCCCCTTGGGTTCACTCTCATTCCCCCTTCGCCCCACCCCAGCCGCGAAACCCCTACTCCCCTTGTATCCCCGCTCGGGGTGAAGGAACCGAGCCCTTTACTATTTCCCCTCCCACGGGGGAGAGGCTGCGATTGGGGCGCTCGCAGAAATCTAAGGGAACATTAAAAGGGAGGAAATCTTTGGTAAAAAACATAAAAATAAAAATAAGTTAATAAGGCGAGGGGTCAGATAGGGAACTGGTAGAGGTTGCTTTTCAGGAGAGGAATTGAGTGCCTGGAGGAATGAGGTGAGCAACTTTTCCATCTCTATCCTTTAGACTTTAACTAGTTTCTTTTGTTTTCTCCCTCTCCTTCCTCCTCCTTCCACCCCCCCCCCCCAAAAAAAAAACACCCAATTTAACTTTAAAAAAATGGAAAGTACTGAGTATGGGGCTTATGGTGGCTAAACATGCCAGTGGGGGCACTGACATCCTACTCCTCTCCTCACGTCTGAAGACCTTAACCAGAAAGCCCTCTCCTTCCATTTCAGACATTGCTTCCTCCCCATCTTTGTTTTGGCTCAACATTTCCTGAGGCTGGACTGGGGCCATAGTTTCCTTAGGTTCTCAGTTTCGGTGGGCAGTGGGTAGCAACTGATGGCTTATTCTTATACTAGAGGCCCGGTGCACGAAATTCGTGCATTGGGTGGGTGTCCCTCAGCCCTGCCTGCGCCCTCTCGCAGTTGGGACCCCTCGGGGGATGTCCGCCTGCCAACTTAGGCCCCAGGGATCCCTCTTGCAGTCTGGGGCTCTCGCAGTCCGGGACCCCTTGCTCCTTACCACCCGCCTGCAACAGAGGTGGGAGAGGCTCCCACCACTGCCCCTGCCTCAACAGCGTGAGCCCAGCTTCTGGCTGAGTGGTACTCCCCCTGTGGGAGTGCACTGACCACCAGGGGGCAGCTCCTGCATTGAGCATCTGCCCCCTGGTGGTCAGTGCACATCATAGCGACTGGTCATTCTGTAGTTTGGTTGATTTGCATACTAGGGTTTTATTATATAGGATGAGTAATGAATCCTATATATATCTCCTGTTGTATAAATAAACAGCCTGACCACTACAGTGGAAATTTAGTAAGTTATTTTACATAGATACACAGAGAATAAGTAGCTTGTCTTGTAGCATCAACTCCTGGTTAGAAATAGAGCAGGGAACAGAACTCAGGTTGTCTTAATTTGTCCTCCCACCACCTTTTTCATAATAAAAAATGCATCTGTTCTTTCTCACATTCCTTGCAGATCCTAATGTGATTGGCTAATCCTTTCTCCCATTACACAATTAACAGAAACTCTGGGAGCCCTGCCTGAGCGGCTCAGTTGGTTGGAGCGAATCGTCCCCTGCACCAAAAGATTTCGGGTTCGATTCCCACTCGGCACATACCTAGGTTTCAGGCCAGTATGGGAGGCAACTGGTTGATGTTCCTCACATGGATGTGCCTCTCCTTCCCTCTCTCTAAGATCAATAAAAAAACAAAACAAAACAAGCAAGCAAACAAAAAACCGCTCTAGGAAACCAGTGTCTGCATTTGAAGTAATAAGATTCTGATGGTGGGTAATTTCATGTACTCGGGAGAACTGGTGAGGAAAATACTTTGGAGTGGATGATTGAAGATCATTTCTAGCAGCTTCTGTTCTGCCTTTGGTCCCCACCCCTGCAATATGCCATGTAGAGTAGTGATCTTCAGAGTTGTTTTTTTTTTAAAGACAGACTCCATAAAAGAATTTTAAAGAACTGTGTACCCCATTATTCATTTTAAGTTGGTATCTATATTTTCCATGATAAATTTAAATACTTATAGAGGATATTTCTGACTTGCTGTAAGTTTTGACACTTTAAACTAAAACCATTACATCATTCTTAAATGTATCCACTGGACTCCAAATACTCTAAATATATGATGCCCACCATCATCCATTAAAAAATATATAAACAAGCTCTCTTTTTAACAGGAATTTTAGTTTTCCCTTTCTTCTTGAACTCCCAATTCCATTTTCTTCCCATATAGTATTTTATCCTAATTAGTATATTTGTATGCTTTAAAGTCTTTTATTGATCACTGTCATACTTTACAACAAAAATGAGTGTAAATTTAAATTTATAGCCTGTGACCATGGGCTTTAATTGTTAACATTTCTTCTGAACTGAATTGTCATTATAGTTATGACTAGTACACAGTTTATTAAACAACATAAATATATTACACATGCTTATAACTTGTGAAACCTAAAAAGTACAATTTTTATTGAAAATATATCTCAATGAGAAATTTGGTGTTTCTCTTGAATTCTCATCAATTCTCTACCTGTTTTTTATTTTTATAGACATAAATGCTGAGAAGCCTTGTTCACATAGTAATTGGGAAAGGAAGAGATCTGTTACAATGATATTCCTCCAGTCTGAACTACTTCCGAGTCACATGCCAACAATCACAGAGTGTCCTACTACCAAATACTATTATCAGGTACTATCAAATAGAGTCTTCCTTTAATTTTATTAAAAGCAAAGAATTGGAAACCACTGAATCTGCAAAAGGATTTGTTACCTGTTCTTTGGAGTTTCAGTTATAGTCTTATAAAAATGAGTATTAATTTTGTTGTCTTTTCACTCAGAGGCACCTCATTAAATTCAATGTTAATTTTCATACTCTATTGCCAACACTATTTTTTATTTTTGCCAACACTATTTTTTGATAATTTTTTAACCACATCATTATGTGTTCATATTTTTGTTTAAATATTGAAGTGCAGCCCCGTCAGTGTGGCTCAGTGGTTAAGCATCAACCCCTGCACCAGGAAGTCACCAGTTCCATTCCCTATCAGGGCACATGCTCAGGTTGGGGGCTGATCCCCAGCAGGGGGCATGCAGGAGGCAGCTGATTGATGATGATGTTTCTCTTTCATCAATGTTTCTATCTTTCTCTGCTTTTCCTTTCCTCTTTAAAATCAATAAAATATATTTTTAAAAAATATAGAAGTGCAGGTTTACTTCAATGTGGAAAATACTGCCATTTGTGGAATTAGCAAAACCAGTCTTCATTTAAAACTACTAGCCTCTATGGTAATCAGCCAAGTCAGAATTACTTTCTTTCAGGAAAAAGTTTGACTTTATTCTTCAATTTAAATAAATATGTTAATGTTCATTTTAAAGGATATGATAAAACAATTGGGAAATAAATTATTAACTGTAGTTTATAAAATTGATGGCTAAAAATCATGTTTAAAATTATGTAGATCTATTATTATTATTATTATTATTATTAGCTAAACCTCACCCAAGGATATTTTTTCCATTGATTTTTAGAGAGAGTGGAAGACAGGGAGGGAGGGGGAAAGAGAGAGAGAGAGAAACAGAAACATTGCTGTGAGAGAGACACATCATTTGGCTGCCTCCCACTCGCACGCACCCAACCAGGACTGGGGATCCAACCTGCAACCCAGGTACATGCCTTTAATTGGGAATCCAACCCTTGACACTTCAGTGTGGGGCCGGTGCTATAACCACTGTCCCACATAGGTCAGGGCTATAGATCTAATATTAATATTATAAAAAAGTTTTTATAAACACAAGATAATACTGTTTGTCATTATATCATTTGGAATAATGCCATATAGCTAAATCCATTTGTTAATTTATTAAGTGATAAGTAGGGTAGAAGGCATATTACCTCCCTGGCAAATGTGGGTATGTGCTTGTGTGGAACTCTGACGTAGGCTTTTGGGAACAATTAACATATCGTGTATAAAAATCAAAAAATAACTCCAATAATTTTGTTAGACTTCACGATCAAACTTTTTCTTACATATTAATAAAAATGATGGATTGAACAGCTAATAACTACTTTCATTTTTACAAGTAGGAGGTAGAAAATAGTAAACATAGTTGAAATACATAAGAGGACTGTTCATAATGGGACTATTTTGATATAAAAGGAAAACACCCCTCCCTCCTGCTTCCCAGGTTTTTACCCTCTGGCCATGCATTAAGATTCAGTGTGGGTGAGGAACACGCCTTTCTTTTGTGGAAGGAGGACAAGGACTGTGATGAAAGAGGAGGCAGGATGGAAATGTGCATGAATATGCCAGCTGGCTCTCAAACAGATTAGTTTTAGGGAAGATTTCTTGTAGAAGTTGAGGATCTGGAAATTTATTGCCTTAAAACTCTCTTCAGATTGATTTCCTTGCCTTGGAAAGTCTTCATGTACCCCATTTTAAAGACTGCTTGGTATGAGCTGACCTGTACTCCACTGTACATTATTCTGGAACATCATTGCAAGTGTCCTAGGTAGAAGAGGGAAGACTTGGTGTTTTTGTAAGATAAGAAGATTAAGAGAGAAGTCAGAGAACGGCTCCAAGTTGGTGGCCCCAAATTTCATGTCGGGGAATTATAAAATTGCAACAATTAAGATTTACCTGTCACCTGAACCTAGAATTTGGGACTGCTCATTTATGAGACTGGAGCTTGCTCTCATAATTCTGTTTCATGGCATAGAATGTACTGCATGAAAAGCACAAGCTTGGGGAATCTCGGTGCTGGTACTTTGCCAGAGGTGGGACATCTTAACCAGGGAGGTGTCTGAGCCACTCGTGGCCCTGGCCAGATTTTGGGAACTGTGCTGTGATGAGGAGGAACAATATCCTAAATTTCCCCTGCTCCCTAGATCCCCCTTGGGGCTAATTTTTGATACTGCTTTTAAAAATAGACAAAAGGGACATGCCTTTTCAAATTCTAAAACCATTAGGAATAAGGTGGGGAAATGAAAAATTTGGTAAGTGCAGAAGCCAGAAGACACTTTGTTTATTCTAAGCTTTTTTTTCTGGCTCTAGGATAAGCTACTGAGATGGAGGAAAAGATGCCAGGCTGAGGAGTTTCATTAAGTATTTTAATAATAATAATAATAAAAAAGGACAATACAAAATCCAAACATTTCTTTTTACAAGTTCAGATACATTTTTTTCTCCAAGTGCAAAATATTCTATGAACTGCATCATTTACTGTTTATTGTTGATTGTGTAGGAGATACTTATTATATCGGCAGCAGTGGAAGGCAGATATAAATACAATATTTTGAGATTTCTTCTGCATGGAAAAAAGAAAACCTCCTACGTGATAATGGTTATTCTGAAACTTCAGTTCAACTCACACAAATGAATAAGTTTTCAGTTTGTCCATACTACTATAGTCTGTGTTGTCTAGATAGGCTGATAACAGAACTGGGGATTCTATTCCCTGTAATCATATATTTTCTTAAAGGGTTACTAGTCCAAATAATGGCCCCAGGACAGGATGTGCTACCATTGAGACAGGTTGAATTTGAAGACATCCTTGTGTTATTTGCTTCCACTTTTTTCTTACTGTGCTTAAGAAGCCAAGCAGATTAACATTATTTCCTGCTTATGGTCACTTATCCTTTGTCTCCCTTTGTCTCCTAGTTTGAGCCTCTTATATTGAGGTTAAGCAGCAAATACAAAAGTTTGAATGCTCCATAACGTTTTCTGACATTTTGAGATATGACCTCTTAATCCACTCCAGAATCACCTTAAATATGCATATGGAGAACATTCTCAAATATAAAAAGTTTCATTAGTACCAAAAATCAGGACTGTATTACTGAACTTTCAGCAAGAAATATGAGCCTCCACCAAACTAAACCCATCCATCCTGGGGAAGTCAGAGCACTCATAGCTCAGTGCCAGCCTCTGGGCATTTGTAGGCCTAGGGCAGGTGGCAGCTCACGGCCGGACTCTGATCATTTTTTTCTCACTCAGAGTTCCCTCAGGCTTAGTGAATGGGCCTGGTCCAATACAGAAAGAGGGAGGCAGAGAAGTAAAAGGGATTACATGCTGCTGAGGCTCTAAGTGCCTTTCTGATACGCATTACTTGATGCTCAGAGCCCCTGCAGAAATGGCTTCCCATTCCCAGACTGAGATCAGGGCAGGTTTTGTACTAAGAGAAATGAAGCCTTATAACTATAAATACTGTGGCCTTGTAAACACCCATCCTGCTGAGTGGCCTCTGGGCTGATTCATGAAGGATTCCCATTTACACCATCTTTCCACTTCCCCAGGCCTCCTTTTCTGGGTCACGACCCCTGAAAATACATCCTGCATATCAGATATTTACATTACGATTCATAACAGTAGCAAAATTACAGTTATGAAGTAGCAACGAAAATAATTTGATGGTTGGGGGTCACCACAACATGAGGAACTGTATTAAAGGGTCGCGGCATTAGGAAGGTTGAGAACCACTGGGAGAGTCCCTGAGTGTTGACTCCTCATTCAGTTAGTTTGATGCCCCAGGGCTGGCTTCCTCCATGGGTTCAGTGAACAGTTGTCTGGGTTCATACACCTCCAATTTGGACAACCTAAATTAAACTTGGTGGACATTATTAGCAGGTCTTCGTGTGCTCGCCAAGATCTGCCTTGACATCAGTTAAGAAGCCTAGTTAGTGGCCAGTACTTTCCAAACTGTGGAAATCATTTGCAGGTCCCAGAAACCATGGAATAAACGGTTGGAGGAAGTGTGTTTGTATACATATGGGGTGACAGGAAAGGAAGAGTGCAAGAAGCCAGACCCTGAAGGCGTAATTTGGGAAGCACTCCGGCTGGCTTTCTAAGAGAGATGCAAATGGTAGGAAGAGAGGAATCAGAACGTTATCCTAGCTTCTGGCAGAGAATGAGGATGGTCAAAGTTAATAAAAAATCAGTTTTTATGGCCTATCCCAGGAAGTATGGATTAACTGACCATTTTCCTGCTTGGAGGCAGCCATTCTGGATCTTTATAGTAACACTGTCTTTGATCCAGAGACACGAAGGGAGACAGACACTCCACCCCTAAGAGCCATGGTGTTGGCTAGTGGATGTGAGGGGATATAGCTGTGACATTGGCTACGTACTCCTTAAGGCTGTTTGGATAGTAAATGCTACTGACTGGGGAAAGGGGGTGGAGGCCAGGCTTCTTTACTTAGTGTGGAGTCTCCTGGGGGAGCAGTGGCCTAGAACAGTCACTTGGAAATAAACACTATGAGTCAACTGGTAGCCTTTGATGGAATAGGACACAGCTTTGGGGGAATGAGAAAGAACAAATGGAAAATAATTTTACAGGCAGCAGTGGATTGAGGCTTACGCATGGACTTACTTCTTCCTCTTGAAAAGCAGTAATTGAGGCAACTAGGCTTGAAGTCAACTCAGAGAGGGAATGGACAAGTTCAGGCAAACAACTTCATGCCTGGATACCTGTCCTATTCTTGGCTTCCTCAGCCTTGTCTCTGGCCGCAGGGCCCTTGGTCAGCCCATCCCCAGGGGGCTTGTCCTGGTCCTCTTCCATGTGCACACCAAGGGGAAACAGGAGGAAGGCAGGGAAAAGATGGAGGCTTCCCTCTTGGGGTAGAGAATCACTGACCAATTCCATCGGCTTCTACAATCATGAGGTCCATACTGAATCATGGAGAGGCATAGGGATAGCAGGATTGGTTTAGCAAACACAGGTCCCTCTCCTTCCTGCTCCACAAAGTCCCCAGAATTACTGTCCTACACGTCAGGTGCCTCGGAGTTACAGCCCTGGGTTACCCACACCGAGAGCTCAGGAGGTCTGGATGGCCACTGGGTGAGGAGTACAGACAGATCAGGTGCTCCGGCACTCAAAGTTCATGAGATCCAAAACCTTTCTCTTCACTCCAAACATATACTCTTCCGTTGTGGGCAGCTATAAATAGGGTTGCTCTAACACAGGAGAAAGAAACAAAACCAAAAAATAAAACCAGAAAACAAAAACCCCTCCCTCTAGACAACATAGACTTAATGATTGCACTTATTAGATGTAGACGGGGTGGGCAGAAGGCTTGCCAAGTGCACACGCATTCCTCTTGCTGCCCATAGCCTGGGGCCAGAGGTAGGTGGCTCTGGGCTGGCTGCAGAGTGGGGTCCTCTTTGGTGGAGCCCACAAGCCATCTGAGGCTACAAGGGAAAGCCAAATCTGGGGTCAGGCCCAGGCTGGCTTCTGCTTAGCAGCCACGTTTCTTTAAGGACAACACTTAGCAAGGGGAGTAGGGCTCCCCCAGGGAGCACTCGGATCAGGGTGAGGGGATGGCTGGGCCAGGGAAGACGAGAAAAAGGATTAGGGTTTGAGGCTGGCTTCCAGTTGTTCTGTAGTCTAGTCCTTTAGATGATGCAATTTCTTTGCTTTTTTTTTTCTTTTTTCTTTTTCTTGGCGATGCTCTAGAACCTGGTTTCTGTCCTGCAGAGCTACATATATAGTCTTTCTCCTGGGGAGTGACAGCAGCACTTTCAACATGGTAATGCCTGCTGCTCTTCCTCACTCGGCTGTGTCCACTAGCCCAGTGGTGTGGGCCTTCTGTAAGCCCTCGTGGATTGGACCCAAGCAGACATGGCAGAAGTAGAGGAGCTGTCTAGACCCGGAAACGGCTGTGTGGGCGGTCCAGAGCTCAAACCCGAGGTCCAGAGCTCACACCACGTGCCCCAGAGGACCAGTGCTAGCATTAAGCCTGTAAGTCAAAGGCCTCTTTGGCAGAACCTTGGGCTGTTAGAATCACCTGGGGGGAGGGGGGCGGCTGGGGGGCCCAGCCAGGGGACATTTTGGTTCCTGACTAGTAAGGCACAACCTTATAATGGCAGAAGCCCCTCTCCCCCCTCCCCATTCCCCAGCAGACCCACTTCTTTCTTGGGCCTCTAGCATTCTTCTAAGCTGAAGCGGTTAGGGATGTGAGCTGGTAACGTGGGCAGTGTGGCTGGAGAGGGTTCCTGCACCCCTCAGGGGGAACACAGCCAGTACTAAATGGCTTTTCCAGGGAGAATGCAGGAAAAGGAAAAACAGGAGAGAGGTAAAGAGAGAGAGAGAGAGAGGCAGAGAGACAAGGAAAGGAGGCTAGAGCGACAGAAAGGGAGAGTTCTGGGTCTATATAGTGATTTTTTTTTCTCTAAAAGAGAGGAGAGAGTTCCTTATCTGGGGGTGGGGGCTGCCGGCTCTGAGGGCTGAGGAATCTGGGGTCTTCAAAACCTGGGTCTTGGGCACAGGGTACTATTTGTAGGGCCTCAGGAAGCTGGAAACTTTGGAGCGGAGCAGCTTGATGAAGGATTTTGGCAGCATCTCCTTGTGCTTCTCTGTGTATTTGAAGTAGTTCTGGGGGTGAGCCAGCACCTCGAAGAAGGCCTTGATGAGCTTCTTGTCCTGCAAAGGGTGGCAGGTGGCAATGTGAGTGTCAGCAGGGGAAAGAGGGACCCGCCTCAGCTCAGCAGCAGCCCCTCTTGCTGTCTAACAGGGCTACTCTGAGGTGAGCTGGATCCCCACCCCCACTTCCTGTTCCTCCTTTAGAATCTACAGCTCAGTCAGTGGCAGCCCCAGCCTTCCACTGCCCAATCCTTGAAGCCATCCTTGACTCCTCTTTTTTGCTCACAACCACAGCAAGTCCTGTTGACTCTACCTTCAAGATCTATCCAGAGTCTGACCACTTCTCACTGTCTCCACAGCTAGCACCCTGTCTAAGCCACCATCGTCTCTCACTTGGACTATTGCAAGAGCTTCCTAACTGGTCTCCATGCTTCTGCCTACCCTGTGCTTCTACAGACTGTCCTTCCCCAGAGTGACTGTTTAAAAATGTTTAATTAGGTCATGTCCATTCAAAACACTTCTCTGCTTCTTTTCACTCAGTAAAGCCGAGTCCCTTGCATGGCCCATTCGTTGAATGTGATCTGTGCCCTGTTCTCTCTCCTCCATCCTCTAGAATTTTCCTTATTTTGTTGACCACACTGGCCTTCTCAAAGTTCTTGGACATGCCACACTGCTCCCATGCTCCATAGCTTGGAACACTCCTCTCCTGATCGTCTGATAGGTAGTCCTTTACCTCGTTCAGGTCTCTTCTCAGAGGCCTTCCCTGAGCAACCTGGCAACGTGATGTGTGGAGGGCCTCGTACGTGCCAGGCACTGTGCCTTAGGACTCAGATCTTCCAGCTTCTAGGGTAGGTTCTTTCCACTGCATCAAGGGTAGGTTCTTTCCACTGCATCAGCAGATTTTTAAAATAAGAGGTGGGGCTTTCAGCCTCTCCTCCCCACTTTAATCAAAACGGCTTGACTACTTTATGCATTAGAATTCCATAGCATATCTATATAATAAAAACCCAGTGGTCATAACGCCATAACGACCAAAGACCGGGCGCTGGCGGGACTTGACTCTGGGTCCCGTGGCGCGCCGGGTCTTGGTCTCACGTGATTTCGTGCGCTGAGCCCCTAGTTTGAAATAAGGGTTCAGATGCTTTAAAAAATGTGTTGTTTTTTTGGTTTTGTTTTTCTGTTAATCCTCACTCGAGGATATTTTTCCATTGATTTTTAGGGAGAGTGGAAGAGAGAGGGAAAGATAGAGAGAAACACTGATGTGAGAGAAACACATCTATTGGTTGCTTCCTGCATGAGCCCCGACCAGGGCCCAGGCTGGGAAGGAGGCTGCAACCAAGGTACGTACCCTTGACCAGAATCGAACCTAGGACCCTTTGATCCACAGGCCAACACTCTATCCACTGAGCCAAACAAGCTAGGCTAAAAAATGTTTTAAAAGCATTTCTGAAATGATATTCTTTGCAGTCTGCAAGTTCTAGAAGATTTTTGTTATCATGTCCATTATTTTGATGATAATACAAAAATTATTGACATAGAGACAAACATTTTTAAAATTAATAATTTATGAAGGACTGTGACTAGGACTATAGTTTCTTAAGTAAGATTTTCTCAAACTGGGATCCACATGACCCAGGTGTCTAGTTGATTCTTCAATGCTGGGAACATTTCTTTTCCCTTAAAAGAGGTCTTTACTGAATTAACTCTGAGAAATGCTGTGCTAATTTGCTTTTCTGTGGGAGTAAGGGAAGGAAGGGACTTAAGCAAAAGCATTTTTCTATACCTAATTTTCCCTAGATTAAAAAAAAATATATATATATATTTTATTGATTTCAGAGAGGAAGGGAGAAAGAGAGAGAAACATCAATGATGTGAGAGAATCATTGATCGGCTGCCTCCTGCACGCCCCCTAATGGGGATCGAGCCTGCAACCTGGGCATGTGCCCTGACTGGGAATCAAACCCTGACCTCCTGGTTCATAGGTGCCACCCTGGCCAGACCCTAGAATTTTTTACGGAAGAGGTAGGGGACGTTACATCTCCTCATCTTCCCTTTGTCTTCCCCCAGGTGTGGGTAATACTACAGTCAGGTGGGCTGAGGCTCAAATTTCAGCTTAACCTCTGGGCAACTTCTGTAATTCTCTGTGCCCCATATTTCTCACTTGTCAAGTGGGAATGAGGAAAGTACCTAATTCACAGAGCAATTGTGTGTATCCAATGAGAACATTCATGTAAGCACACAGCATATTGCCTGCACATTGTTACATACATGTTCATTAAATGTTGGCTATTGTGATTTATATCCACTTGCCTTTAAAATCTCCTGGTGGTTTTCAGATGCATAGAGCCGACCATCTCGCACAATGTCTTCCACTAGCTGCTCATAGTCCTCTGCAGAGTCAACCCAGGGGAAGAGCTTAGGGGTGGGAACCCTTCCGTTCCCCTTGCCGCCCCCTGAGGCCCTTGAGCCTCCCCGTTCTCAGCCACCCCCCTGGCTCTCCTGTCCTTGCTCACCATCGTAGGTGACATAGGGGATCTGGAAGCCACGGGCACTGTTGGCCTCGCTTGTCTTGAAGTTGATCCAGAGCTTCCTGGAGCGGGCTGTGAAGGCGATGGGGCGCTCGTAGGTCTGGCAGGTCTCATAGGTGGTAATGGAGGATGGGGAGGCTGGGAAGGCAAGCAGCATGTCAGGGGAGCAGCAGGGCACGCTCCCCAAGCCCCCTCCTGGAGTGAGGGCTGTGGGAGGAGGAATCATCCTGAGAGGCGTCACCTGTGCATGCGCCGCCCCCACCCCCATACATATATTGTCTCCCACCCTCATGAGCTTGTTCCACAACGCCTCTTTGACATCCTGGCACTCACAAAGTGGAAGAAATTTGACATTTAAATGAATGGAACAGCAAAAATGCTAGAGGAGGACGGTGGCACATGTGACACTACTGGAGTTCTGGTCCCAGTGCTGCCTTTCTTAACTGCTTTCCACCCACCATGCGCACCAGGGCTGTTTTCCTTTGTGAGTGTCTCTCCTCCCAAGGCCTCCCGTGCCACGGCCCCAATTCTTCCTGTGCCAGTTTTCTCTCTTTCCCTCCCAGCCAGATCTGGACTGCCCTTCCCTGGCCCAGCTGTGCAGCCACCCACAGTTCTTTCTCATGACGAGGACGTCCCCACACTCGTCCTCAGACGGCAGGAAGATCTCGGGTACCACGATAAGGATCTTGCGCTTGGGCGGGGGGTTGATATTCCAGACGCACTCCACGCCGGCTGGGTAGTTGCCTGGGTAGTTGGGGGACTCGATATAGCCAGTGAACTCACCCAGCTCCCCACCACACTGACGATCTATAGCCAAGGGCAGCGGACAGAGCAAGAAAGAGAAGTGAAGTCAGTGGGGAAACGGGTTGGGGAAAATGAAGAGCTCTGAAGTGGAGATCAGACACACGTAGGTAGCTAGCCACCTTCTGAGCTCATCCTTCCTCCAAGTTCTGGGTCCCCTTCCCTCCTGCTCTGTTAGGACCTTCTTATCTCCCCTCTCCTGTCTTTGCCTCCCCATGACCTGTCTCCAGGGAGAGAGTGCAACTGGTCTTGCGCCTGAGTGAGTTGGGGAGAGACGGAGGGTGGGACGTCCCTGCCCCTCCACGCCCCAGGCCCGCTCCCTGCTGGTTATCTCCCACCTGCTGCTTCCTGTGCCCACTGCGCCCGCCTCTCTAACCCCTTTCCTGCCGCCGGGCCTGCACATACTCTTGCACTGGGCTACGCTGGTGGAGCCGTCGAAGTCAGTGCTTGTGTTCCCTGGACAGCGGGTGCAGAAGTTCTGGCGGAAGTCGGGCTGATAGGAGCCCATGGCACAGCGGATGCAGCGATGGATGCTGGTGTTGTAGTAGTGCCCGGGGGAGCACTGGACTGCAGGCAAGGGGGAAAGGGAGGCGTTAAGGTGGCAGGCAAGTGGGAGTTCTGGGACGTGGGATGGGCAGGACACATTTCATCCTGGAGAATCAGGAGACTGAAGACACCACGGTTTCTCCCAGTCCCATTTCCTCGTCATGCCAGAGTTCAGGGCAGGGAAGGCAGCTTGACAGTGGTCGGCTGCAGTGCCCATCCTTTTCTTTCAGGCACTGAGCGGTGCCAAACCTGCACCGAGACTCGTTTGTAGTGTTGGGGAGACTGTGCCACCATTTTCCAAAGCAGAAGGGTAATCGTTACTGTTATTTATCCCCCAATTCCCAGGCTTGTGGCTGTGGCGGGTCAGGATGGGCCTATGAGCAGGATGGTGTGGCTGGTCGGGCATCTGGGCCTTTCTTAGTTTGGGGAAGATGGCAGAGCAAGAAACTTGGGTCTACTCTGGAGACTTGGGGAGTTTGGGGAAGTGTTGGGGGTAGGGGAGCCCCTGAAGGGGGAGCAGCCTACTCACCTTTGGTGTCACAGTCTTGGAAGGAGGTGGCCCCCTCGTGCTTGGTGGTGAGGCCCCCGCCACACGGAAAGCACAGAGTCCGCCCTGCTTCAGGTTGGTAGGTGCCACGGGGACACGGCTGGCAGGGCTTGAACCCATCCACAGAGTGCTGGCCCGGTGAGCACTGACCTGCAATGAACCAAGGGCCCGACTCTGATGGGGATGGTCCTGGTCATCCCTTTGGGGTCACCCAGTCTCAGGGGACAGAGGCACACAAACAGGATGTTGACTAGGAGAGTAGCCTGGAGCCTGGGCCTGCCCTTGGGAAATCCCATGCCCATGGGCATCCCAGTGCCCACCCTACCCCACTCTGCATTGTTTGTTCCCCTGGCACCTGCACATGTGGTGACGTTGGTGGCTCCAAGAGGCCCGTGGGCATCACTCCCAGGGCAAAGGTCGCAGGAGAGCTGCCCTTCTCTCTCCTGGAAGGTGCCCGCTGGGCATGGCACACACTGCTCCGTCTGGCCGTGGTAATACGTTCCCTGCGGGCAGCTGACTGAGGGAGAGTCGGCTGTGCTAGCCACCCACCCCCCCTATTTCCCACCACCCAGGCCTGGGACTCCCCTTCCCGCTCCCCCAGATTTAAGGAGAATCTCTGTCTGGAAACAGAATTCTACGTGGAAGAATCAGGCCAAAGCCATGTGCAGGAGGGTTGGTGGCCCCACCTGTTGTCCTAGATTTCAGCCTGGGACCAGGAAGGGGCAGGAGGGTCTTGGCTGCCTCCCAATTTGAGAGATTCAACTGAGGCCGTAACGTATTCTGCTCTGGTCCCAGCTGGGTCTTTCTATTCCCATGCTCCCCTATGTCCCAGCAAGCTCCCTTACCACACTTGGCCCCCGCGCGGTGCTGCCCAGGCCTACAGGCCTCCACCAGCTCAGCTCGCTCCCCAGCTACCGGGCCCGGTTTGTGGGCCAGCTCATAATCAAGGCCCGCCAGGCGCAGGAGGAAGCGGTCCTGGTTGATGGACTTTCTAAGCATCTTCAGGGACCCTTTCAGCCGCCGTTCCATCCGCTGTCGGAGGCAGGGCAGCCCACAGCTGGCTGTGGTGGGTGGTACGAGCCAGAGGAGGAAGAGAAGAAAGTGGCTGTGAGCAGGAGGGGAAGAGCAAAGCTGGGGCTACAGGTGAGAGGACTGGCTCCCGGGCTTGGCATTAGGCAGGGTCTGCCCCTCGTGCAGGCCCCCCTTGCGGTTGAGACCTGTGGTTGCCCTCCCACCGCCCTCCCTTTCCGCCCTCCTCCAGCCGGGCTCCCAGTCCCACCTGTGGTTTCTTCGGCTCTGACCTCTGCCTCCAGTTCCAGGGTGAGCCGAGTGACTTCCTTGCCTGGAGGGGTCCGGGCCCTGCGGCCCTTGCCCTTCCGAGAGGAGTCACACTTGAGGTGGATGAAGGTGACCTGGCAGTCGGAGCAGGATGCAGCACCTGGGGGAAGGCCTTGTCACCCCAGCTGCCTCCTGGGGACGGGGAAGTTCTCGCTCCAGCTCTCACCCTCCAGCCCAAGCCTGGCACTCCTCACCACATCTCTGACTGCCTCTACCTCCCTTCTCTTTTAGTTGGAGAATGTCCTGGGGCTTCCTTGGGCTCTATGCCTACATCTGCTTTTGCCCCTGCTCTTTCTAGAGTTCAGGGTCCAGTGGGTTTTCGGCCATCTCACTAAGCAGAAGAGTTGAGGGGTGGGAAGGGTTTGATGGCCAGACAACCTATTGGAGTGGGGTCCCCAGTCCAAACCTGGCCCCAGGATTCTGCTGGCCTCCTCCATTTTGCCTTTGTTTCGCAGGTGCAAACGGCATTTGGCGTCCTTGATCTTGAAGGAGGCCCGCTGTTTAACCGACAGCACTGCAGCCTCTAGAGGGATGGGAGAAGCTCAGCAGAGCCTGGGAGCCCTGGGGGTGGGGTGAGGGCTGCTGTGGGGGACACTGAGAAGCTGGGCAATAAGCCAGGGCTTGGCTGGAGGAGAGGGATTACAAAAGCCAAGGCAATCAGATGTTAGGGGAAGAGGGAGCAAGGCAGCAGGGCTGGAGAATTACAGAGCAAAGAAAGGGAATCCAGAAAAAAGTAAGGCCAGTGGTTAGCGAAGAAGAGAAATCGGGGTCAATTAGCAAGAGAGTGGGGTGGGAACAGGCCTTAGGCTGGTGCTCACCATGGCAGTGGTTGGTATTTGTGCTGTTCCCGGCGTGACCAGCTCGGGCTGGAGCGGCCCTGGGGCTGGGGGTGCCACAGCTCACCGTGAAGCCATTTTCCGACTCTGAGAGAAGGGGGCTATCACAGCTCTGACCTGCCCCCCCAAAACCCTCACTGGTCGGACATCTCTAAGGGCAGCAGAGTTGCTGCCTGAACAGCCAGTCTTCCTCCCCCCTTACCGCCCCCCCCCCCCCCCGGTCCCTCCAACAATCTCCCCTATGTACCTGGCAAAAACCGGGCCCGGGAGGGGCAGGTCAGGGCACAGGTGTCCTTCTTGCCAGCGCGGTTGCAGCTGAGCATAGCTTTCGAGGCGCCAGGACTGCTCTGGCACTTCACAGGCTCTAGGAAGGGAGAGAAGCCTGAGGAGGAGCGGGCCTGCTGGTCTCACCCTCTCCCTCAGCTGGGTGATGTGGAGGAAGAGAATTAGCTACATGCAGAATTGTAATTGTCACTTACACAGAGACTGATAAAGGAAGGAAAGGGTTATTTCCTGGAGCCTTCCTGTGTCTAACAAGTAGCTACACTCTCCACCCCTATTACAACCTCACTTTCCTCAACGCGGAAGGTGTTGCTTTCCAGAACCCCTGAAATGGTAGTGCCAGCTGCGGCCAGCAGAGGGCGATGCCCACCTGTGCAATCCTTGCCATTCCAGTGCAGTCGGCCCTGGCCTGCGGGGCAGGTACACTGGTAGCTGCCAGGAGTGTTGATACAGCCAAAGCGGCAACCTCCCCGGTTGATGCTGCACTCATCCACGTCTGGGGGGAGGAGGAGGAGAAGGAGCCAGGGAGTGGGCAGTGAGTAAGGACCCCGGGTTAGAGTTCCAGGCATTTCAAGATGACTACCGGTCTGAGAAGAGGTCAAACCGAAGACCCCCTTTCTTTATCTCTGTCCACAGTCAAAAGAATGATTGAGAAGGGGCCAAGGTGATGAGCTTTGTAAAGCCTTCCCCTGCTACCTACCAGTGGGGCGGTAATTGGGAGCTGAGGATAGGAGTCAGGGGAAAGTGATGGCGATGGGAGATGGAAATTTTGGAGGCAGGATGCCAGTCCCTGATACCTGATTCCCAGTTGTCTTAACTCCCCCCATTTCATCCTGATGGATGCAGACATGGCACGTGTACCTGGGGATTTGCCCATAGCCACAAGCCAACTCATGGGCTCGTTCAGTGGAACGGTGAGGAGGTGAGAGGGGCCTGGTAGCTGAGGGTGCAGATCTGCTGGCTTACCCCCGCAGTGGGTGACACCATACAGCAGGTAGCCATGATGGCAGAGGCACTGGAAGCTTCCCGGCGTGTTAACGCACATGTGGTCACAGGTTCGATCAAAGGAACACTCGTCTATATCTGGAAGAGCAAGGATCCAAGCCGGAGTCTGTCTTGGGGGACTTGGCCCTGGGACCCCTTGCTCAGGTGAAGGGCCCAAGTGAGGGGCCTTGGCTCCCTCCTTCCATTGACAGCCCCTATGGATGGCCCAGCCCTAGAGTCAGCGATGCAGCAATGCTCCCACCCCCTGGCCCTCCGCTCGCATCCCTGGAGTCAGGAACTGCGAGACCGGATGCCTCTGGTCAGGGCCACTGTGTGTGGTTAGGCAGGTCAGACCCTACCAAGGATATGAATTGGGGTGAAACCCCTCCCTCCCTCTGCCAAGCCACGCACCCCAGTGCAGAGCTGGGCCGCCAAGGAGGCGTGCGTTTGCTAATTTGCAGCACGACCCTGCTTACAGAAGGCCTCCACCGTGTCTGCTGACTTTCTCAGGCTCTGGCCTGCTTGAAACTCTCCACCCCAAGAACCTGTCCAGGGCTTTCTCCTTGGCCCAAGTCGACTCACCCTGGCAGTTCCTCTCATTGATGAGAAGCTTGTAGCCCTTCTTGCAGCTGCATTCAAAGCTGCCCACCGTGTTGCGGCAAATGTGGTCACAGCCCCCGTTGTTCAGGCGGCACTCGTCTATGTCTGGGGAAGCAGGGCGAATAGAGAAAATCAAAGGTAATACTGGAGGCTGGGGACAAGCAAGGATACGGGATCACACCCTGCCTCACAGCCGGCATCACGGAGAGCCTTCTGACTCTCTCCCACTTCTTCCCTGTTCAGGGGATTGTCTGTGCCATTAGCAACACCTTTCCTCGGGCTGAGTCCCCTAAGAAGGGGATGCAGGGGAGCCAGGTCAGGCCCTCGGGGAGCTGCCTGGAGCAGGAAGTAGGTGGGCTTCTGACTGACAGGGCCAGTCCATGCCCTTCCCCAAAGGCTGGAGGATGGGGTTTGTTCCTTTCCTGCCCCACCACCCCCCGCCCCCGCCTGCCACCAGAGCCCAGCAGGGTGGGTGAGGAGATGGCACAGAGACGTGGCTATTCAAAGGGACAGCTCTTCAGAGGGGAAAGCCAGCGAGTGAGGCTGGGTAGCTGATGGGGGAGGGGAGAGGGCCAGGCAGGGGCTGGACTGGGAGAGATCTGGAGAGACTCAGGCCTGAGGCAGCTTTCAGCACTAGGAAGGGAGGGGGGGGGGCGGGGTGAGCAGCTTCCTTCCTGAGGTCAAGTTCCCCAAGCTGGTGGCAGACAGGACCCAGGCTACACACCCCTCCGTGGGGGAGGGGCAGCCCTCCCCTTCACTCTCAGCATACCTGTCAACAGTCCTTCCCAGCAGGAAACCTCTCAGCTCTGGCTGGCTGACCTGCTGCCCCAGCCCTCCCAGTCCTCTCGGCCAGCTGCTGGCCAAAGGACACAAAGAATGAGCCCAGGCCTCCTTCCAGTCCTCACTCCGCTGACCAGGGAACAGGCCCTGATGAATCATTGTTTTCAGCATGGCTACCCTGCACTCCCAACCTTCCCGTAGACCTGGCTCATTAAAGGAGAGGAAATAGATGCACAGTGTGGGAAAGTCTACCAGCGTCACGGCTAGCACAAAGTGTTCATTTGTCAGGCCTGTTCTAAGTACTTTGTAATTTATAACTCCTTTCCTTCTTACAGCATTCTGCAAGCACCCTCACTGTGGTGAGACTCAGGCACAGAGATGCCAAGTTACTTGCCCAGGATCACAGAGCTAAGCCAAAGCAGAGCTGGGATCTGAACATCAGATCCAGGCTCCAGCATCAGTGCTCCCACCCGACCAGGACAGCCAATGTGGGATAAGGGGGCTATGGGACATACTTCACACACACACACTCACATATCCTTCAGACCCAGGGACAAATGTAAATGGCATGTTCATTAGCTGTGAGGGTTAAGGATCTGTAGGGGACAGGAATGAAAGTAGGGAAATCAAGGTCGTGTAGGGCGGGGGGCACTCAGGGACTGGCTGGACTTCTGTGCCCCGTGAACAGAGATGGGGAAGGCGGACAGCAGACAGGCCTTAGCGATGACCTCAGCTCTTTAGCATCAGGATAGCCTCCAGGGGTGCAGGAGGTCTGGTCCCATGACAGGTCCCCTCCCCTCTCTCAGTCCCCACCTCAGCCCTCCCCCTCCGCCCCCGTCCTCTGAAAGCCCTCACCTTTGCAGGTCTTCCTGTCCGGCTGCAGCATGAAGCCCACCGGGCAGCTGCAGTGGACACCTGTCGCCGCGTCGTGGCACTTACTGTCGCAGCCCCCATTGTTGACAGCACAGGTCTCTGTTTAGGAGGGAGCCGGGACGGTAACAGGTTATCGGCCTGGAGGAACCCCAAACTCCACAGAGGCCCGAGGGCAGAGGCGAGGCCTCGGCTGCCTCCCTGTGCTTTACAAGGAGCAGTAAGCGGAGGCTCCCAGCCCCCAGCCCCTCACAGTGCAGCCAAGCAGTCACGTCCCTGCCCCCTACTTGATTGAAACAAGGTGGACAGCAGTGAGGCAGGTACAAGCCAGAGCTGTCAGGCAGGAATGTGCTGAGGGTGGAGGAGGCAGAGAGGGCGGGTGCAAGGAGGGTGGGAGCAGTCGCTACCAGGGAATAAGAAGGGGCGGACAGGAGTTCCCTCCTCTTTCCACTGACCACCTCCTTTGGTGGGTGGGGGGTCGTGGTGGGGTAATCTTGGCCAGAGTGAGCCCGGTGATTCCTGAGACGGCCGATGGCCACCGAGTCCTCTTTCCCTGCCTCCCTGCCCAGCTGCTTTAAGAACAATTCCAGTTCAAGGGCCGACTGCTGGTCCTCAGAAGAGACGGCAGTCATTTCCCAGCCCCTTCGAGGCTCCCCCAGCTCCCCCCAAGCCCTCCTTTTAGGAGCAGATGGAGACAAGCGGGCTGTCCTGTTGTTCTACTTTCCTGGTGGGGAGGGGCGCAGAGGGGCAAAAGCAGCAGGATCAGAGCAGGAGGGGCGCAGGGAGGCAGGTCAGCGAGCTACAGAGCCTCCGCGCTGTCTCTGCTATCGCCCCCTCCTGACTGCTAAGCTTCCCTTCGCTGAGAGGTTGGAGGAGGGATGGATGGATGGGTCACTTGCCCTATTTTCTGAATTCAGAGCAGGAGAAAAACAGGTTTAACAGCTGAGGAGTGTCAGTGAGGCAGGAAAAAACCCCCAGCTCAGATCATGCAAGGCCCTGCACAGGGGCTGTGAGGAGGTGTGGGCCATCCCCCGGGGGCCTAGATCCTCCCATCAGAGAGACAACATCCCAAGGCCTCTGCGAGGGAAGAGAGGAGGGGTTCCCAGAATCGGGAACCGAATGAGAAAGGCACCAGAGAGCACTATCGCCTTGAATCGTTGACTCCTAAAACTTCGGCCCAACCCTTGTCACTGAGGAGACCGGCACGGCCGGGCACTAGAAGGCCAGCTGCCGGCGGGGCCCTGGTCATGCCCGGTCCCGCCAATGCCCAGGTTTGGGAGCGGCCACAGGGGGGTCTCCTAGGTAGCACTCCCGCCCGTCTCTCCGGGGGTTCCCCAAGGTCATGGGAGGGAACCTGAGTTCAGACTCCAAGCCCAGCCAGTCCCCCAAGAATGTCCTTAGCACAAGAAGGGGTTCCCCAAGCCCAGAGCAGTGACCAGAGCAGTGAGAGGGGAACAGAGATCCTGTGCGAGTCAAGGCAGACTCGGCAGAGCTAGAAGGCGGCAGAGCCAGAACCCGGAGTCAGGTCTGTCTGAACGCCAAGGCCATGATCTACACCATATGGAGGGAGCGGGCGACGCGCGATGCTGGGGCTGTCGCTACTGTGGGCACGAAGCCCCGAGGAGGGTGGCACAGTGGGCTGCTGGGTCTTCAGCTGTGTAGAAGGCAGAGAAAGGGAGGGGGCCGATGGCTGGGCAGGGGTGAGGTGTTAGAAGGTGGGTGAGGGAGAAGGTGGAAGGAGGGGGCAGGAGAAAAGGAGAGGGATAGGATCCAAGACAAAACCAGCATGAAGGCTCCTGGGCCAGCTCTTGGGGACTCAGGAGACACTCGGTGGGCGCTGCTGGCAGGGGAGCCAGCCAGGCCGGGCCAGAGGGCATGCGGTTAGTGGGAGCCCCAGCGGTTAGCCTTTCCCCTAGCAAGCCAGTGAGAGCAAGCGGGGAGAGCAGACATATTTACCATTAGAAACGGCCTGGGGGGGGATGTGCTGCTCTAGCCGCCTTCCCCCTGTTTGACATCGTAAAAAAGCTGTTTAGATGCTGGGCAGGAGCCACTGTGGCCCACCGAGCCCCGCCCCTCCCCACCCTCCTCCCCGCTGCAGGCCCAACCACTGTCCCATATATGAGCCTGAGACTCCAAAACTTCACTCCCCAGCCTGGTCCTGCCTGGTGTCCTCCAGGAAGCTGGGCTCCCACCAAAGGACTGATGGGAAAGCCTCAGAGCGGGGCAGTCATGGGCCCAGGACACACAGCATGCCCAGGGCAGAGCTGGGAATCCAACCTCAAGTCTTACAAGCTGCCAGACCCCAAAGGGTGCCCACCCTCCCCGCTCAACTACACTGCCCTCCGTCTGCCCAGCAAATGTGAGTGTCCTGACGCCTCAAACAGTGAAGCTCCCGCCTGCCGGGGCTGGGAGGGAATGAGGTCAGGGCAGGGTCAGTAGGTGCTACTGGAGGCGAGGGTGAGGGTCGTGGAAAGAAGGTGGCTGTGGGCCCTAGAACAGCCTCGTGTGCTCTCTTCTGCCTCACTTGGCCGTGGCCTAGAAGGCAGAATGGGTCTTGCATTAGGGAAGAGCTCAAGCTTAACAGGGTATTTCCAAAAGCAGCCGAGGGACCCACCCCTCACATCGTGGGCCGCGCTCCGTCCTGAGGCATGCAGCTTTCCCTGGGGACTGCATGCAGTTTCTCCTGCGAGACTCGGGGCGAGGGGGGCAGGGGGAGTCGGCGGGGGGGTTTGGAAAGCAGAATTAGATTTATGAAGGAGAAATGAAAGGAGCTGGTACGATCAGCCTAGAGAAGGCAGCAGGAAGACCTCAAAGGTTCCAGGGCCTTTGAAGAGTTAGTTCCGAGGGAACACGGAGCAGGTGAGATTTACTTAGAGGACTTTAGAGCCCTGGGTGCCAGTCTCGGAGCAGGTGCTGCGGGAGGCCTTTCACAGCACCATCTGCTCCCGTTCCTGTGCTGGGGAAAGGCGGTGCTGTCTGCAGAGACCGGTGGGCCTCTGGAGTGAGATGGGGGACAGCCTGGCTCTTAGCTGACTGTCATGCCTGATGGACAGAGGGGCTGCACGCACACTTCCCGTCCCCAGCATGTTGTCGCCCGCGAGGTGAACCCTACCCAGGAACACTGTGCCCGAGGCCAACGCGCCCCTGCCTGGCCCGCTCCTTCCTTTCACTCCCACTCCTCCATCACCTCTCAGCACCCGAGAGCACATCGTATCTGGCCTTCACGAAAGACCTAAAGACTAGGGTGTTCGGAGTTAGACTCATCCGTGGTACCTGAGGATGTGTGAAGTGAGGCCTAGGAATTCAGGAAGAGGGATCCAGGTGTTCAGAAGGCCCCAAAGCAGGGCAAGAGGATGGAAGGCTGGTATTGAAGTGAGAGGCCAGAGGGAGCCTAGAGGGAGTCCCACTGGAATGTGGTGGAGAGAGAAGGAAGTCGGGGAGCGGAGGGGAGAAGGCTACAGAGGAAAGATTCTGGAGTTAGGAAACCCCACTGTCAATGCAGAGCTGGGTGTTCAGAAAGAGCACTCTGTCCCCCTCAGCCCCAGTGGGGACAGTGGCTGGGACAGCTCCCGTCTGACACGGGTCAGCAGTGCCTCTCCTCCTCTCTCAGCCACAACCCTGACCAGCAGGTGCCCCTGCTGACAATTCCCAGGTTGGCAACACGTTATCCTGGATGAAGAGGGTGGTGAGGCTCCTGGCAGGGGTGAGTGGAACCAACGGGTGGGGAGGAGGAGGGGGCGGGGTGAGACCTGTCTCTCAGAGCTGTCCCTGTCTCGACCTGGCATCGTCCGGTCTTCAGCTCACCAGTCGTCCGGCCCCCAGCACGTGGGCTCCATGTGCTCCCCGCTCCCCTGGTTCCCAAGGACCCCTCCCCTCCCCCATCACAGGTGGACTGCGTTCTCCCCCGGCCTCACCCACCGATGCACGTCTTCCCGTCGGTATGGAGCACGAACTTGACATGGCAGCCGCACCGGGGCCCCTGCTCTGTGTCGTCACATGTGTGCTGACAGCCACCGTTACCATAGTTGCACGTCACTGTGCAGAGAGGGCAGGAGGCCTGTCAGCTTGCTTCTCCCTGGGCACCACGGTCTCCAGAACTCAGTCCCTGGCCTTCTTGTCGCGTTGCCTCCCCCAGGCTCCCTTCCCCCCACTCCTGCTGCTGAGGCCCCACCCCCACCTCACTGTCTCCCTTCTCCCGCGGCCATCCCAGGGGTCTCACATTTACAGTCCCGTTGGTTCTTGGTGAGCTCGAAGCCAGGCCGGCATTCACAGGCAATACCCCCTTTGGGTGTCTCCCGGCAAATGTGAGCACAGCCGTGGTTCTTGTTCATGCAGTTCATTCCTTCTAAAACGGAAGAGCAGCAGGGTGAGTGCTCTGTACTTCCGGACGCGAGGGGAAGAGGAACTAGAAGGAATAACTGGGGCCCAGGAAACTGGGAGAGTCCCCCCGAGACTGCAAGAGGGAGAGGAGACGGACTCGCCCCCACAGGCCCCCTGCCCTGCCTGCAGAGATCAGAGCCATTCTGACTGACGTACAGGCACTGACACCCAGCCTCCAGAAAGCCTGCACGGTCACCTCTCCTTCCCACCTGTGCCAGGTACTGGGTGGATTTAGGAAGGACCCGTATATAAGATAAAATATAGGACATATATCTTTTATGTCCTCAAACAGCTTCCAGTCAAACTGGGAAGCAGATAAGTATCAATGTGGGTGGGAGTAACTGGATAACTCCTACATGATTCTATATCTAATAGACAAATATCTAAGCTCCCACTACATGCAGGGCAGTTTATTGGGTTCTGGGAACACAAAGATGATTTAGACACAGTCCCTGCCCTCAGAAATGTCACAGTCTAGGGGGGAGGGAGTCTCAGAAACAGACAACACATACCCACTGATCCTGCCTGACCCTCCCAAGGAATGCGGCATCGGTGAGGCCCTCTCGTAACAGCAGCTTAGAGCTCAGCCATCTACCATTCATTCATTAGGAGCAAGATGCACTCAGTTCTGGACACAGAGAATGCCCCACACTGGCCCCAACTCCAAAGGAATTCCCCCTGATTTTGCTTTAAGACGGTGTCTACCTGCAGAGCCCTCAGGATGTGGTTCGGTTGAGGGACAGAGAAGGAGCCAGTGGAGTTGAGATGGAGGGGGAGACCTGGGGGATGTTGGGGAACGCTCCCAAGCAGAGGAGGGGAGCGCCGGGAGCAGGCCCCTCCCCCGGCCACGGGCTGACCTTCGGGCCGCTGATGCAGGTGTGCTGGTGTCGCTGAGAAGCCCTCCCGGCAGTGGCACTCGTAGCTGCCCATCATGTTGACGCAGCTCTGCTGACAGCCCCCGTTGCCCTCGGCACACTCGTCCACATCTGTGCGGGACAGCGGTTGGTGAGCGGTGGGTGCGGCCACCGGGTGGTGGGCGCAGTCTTCAGAGACCAGCACACACACCTCCCCTCCTCCCCAGTCCTACACCCGGCCTCAGGCCAGGCCGTTCTCACCGCTCAGCTCCTGCTCCAACTCCCGCAGAGGCCACCTAAGAGGGCAGAGCGGGGGAGCGAGCACGTGGGGAAGGGACCTGTGAACATGGCTCACTTAGGTGGAGAACCTCTTGGAACGGAGTCTGAGGGCAGAAGAGACCAGGAAAGAAGGCAGAGAAGAGGAACAGAGATGAAGGTAAGAGTGGAGGTTGGATGGAGCGAGGAACTGGGGGCAGCTGGTGGTGGTAAGAGCCAGGGAACCAGAGAACCTGGGAAATGGCTCCCTGTGCAGAGAGAGCTATGGCCATGGTGCTGAGGTGGGTGAGGCGGGGTGGGGAAGGCAGTGGCCTCAACTCCTTGCGGAGCAGGGACCATATCTGTGGACAGGCCACGCCCCGGGCCTTCTCCCCTCCCCCCAGGCCTGGGCTTGCTGCCATATTCCCTAGCCTTTCTCCTATTTTGGTTTAACAAAACAAAGTCTGGAGCTTGGCAGCAAAGAGGGGGGGCAGCAGGAGCTGCCAGGCCACACCCTAATCACCACCACAAATCACCACCCCCAGGTCTGAGCGCCAAGCTCATCCCAGGTCCCCCCACTTCAAGGCCTCGACTCTGTCTCTATGCTCCCTACTTGCCCTCCCAAGTCCAGTTTTCCTGGGCCCAGGAGGCATGAGGGAGATTGGTTCCCAAATATAGCAGCTGGGACCTGGGCTCCTGAGGGCTTCATCTGTCCCCCTCCCCATCCTCTCTGCTGAGCCTCAAAACCTTGTCCTCTCCCCTCTGGCCAAGGGCCATGGGCCCGGATGCAGCGGGCTCCTCCCTGATGCACTTGTTAGGAAAGCCAAGGAGGGGTACTTTCCTCTGCCTTGTCCCTGTCCCTGCCCCTCTGTCACTACACTGTGACTTCTCCCACCCGTCTTCCTGCCCTTGCCCCATCCTACATTCCATCCTTCTTTGCAGCGGCTGCCAACCGGTGGTCCCCGGACCACTGGTGGTCTGTGAGGTCTGAAAGGTTGGCGACCGCTGCTTCCTTGTTCCCTTCTATTCCGACCTTTGCTACTCAGGCCAAGTTCTTTCCTCCCATTCTCAGTGGGGAAACTGAGGCCACCCAGGGCCTGGATGATGTACTCAGGGTTCCCCTAAAAGCCAAAGGTAAGATTGAGACTTTGAGCCCCAACCCTAGAGTTAGTGTTAGACCGTTGCTCTCCCTGGCTCCTTCCCTACCTACTCATTCCCTTATGTTCTGGTTGATTTTATAAGGAAACAAGACGGTAGAATCGGGGCCTAGAGAGGTCAAAGGCAACCAAAGAACCCAGACGCTGATGTTCACAGTCCTGTAGGCAAGTCCCTGTCCTGGTCCCAGCGTCGCAGCTCCCCTTTCCCAAGGAGTTCCGGGGGTGGGGGGGGCGGGGCTCACAGGTGACTGGGCAGACAAGGGAGGCCGTTCTCTGGTAACCACAGTGGTAAGAGGTGGCCAGGGCTGCGGGGAGGGCCCAGCAGGAATCGGGGCTTCGAGGCCTGGCTGGGAGTGGAAGCCTAGAAGCCTGGTTCCCCTGGGTTTGGAATGTGACTGGGTTTGAAGGCAGCTCGGTGGTCAGGAGGCTCTCCTAGGCCAAGGGGACCTCAGATAATTCCTCAAATAATTCCTGCTTTTCTGGGCATCCTTCCTGCTGCTTCTCTTCCTCTCCTGGTCTATTCCTCCAGTCCCCTGTGTCTGTGATGGCACCAGAGAGAAAGAACTTGGGGAAGGACCCTGGGTTCGTATCTCAGATGCTGTGGGATTCAGTTTGTCTACTTGGGGAGGAGTCTGACATGGTCCTGGTAAGTGATAGAAACTGAAGTTGAGTTTAGTTACTTAGAGATTCTCCTCTTTCTGATCCAGCTCCTGGGACAAAGGTCAGGTCAGACAGGCCTCAGAGGTGAGGAGAGGGCGCCTGGAGAGTTCAGAGGGCGCTGGGAGAAGACCAGCCCTTCGCGACAGAGGCTCCCCAGGGCGCAGGGGAGCTGCTGCAGCAGCAGCAGCAGCAGCGTCGACGACGTCCTGTGCATGGAGCACCCACCCTGTGCCAAGGACTGTCCAGGGCTCCTTACACATGTTCTCTCATGGGGTCTCGCCGGGAGCCCTTTGAGCCAGCTGAGGTGCCCAGAGACTGTGAAGCTGCCCAAGGCCACATCCCTGGTGAGCAGCAGGGCCAGGGTCTGTCTGCAGCAAATCACCTCCCACACCCCTCACGGCTACGCCCACTACTGTCGTCGCTGGCCCTGCCCTCTCCTCCGCTGTGCTCACCCAGCCCAGGACTGGTTCACCCCCAGTGCCAGTCTCAAAGGGGAGGCGGACCTTGTTCTCTATTTTGCAGCTGTTTGGGTCACTTTCCTCGCCTGGTCTGGGAAATGGGAAATGCTGGAAACACCGCCTTCCCCACCAGACCCCCCTCTGTCACCCCCTCCCTCGCTCACCCAGACAGTTGTGTCCGTCGTGTGCCAGGTGGAATCCGTCGTAGCAGGTGCACCGGTAATTGCCGGGGATGTTGACACAGTCGTGCACACAGCCCGCGTTATCCTCGCGCTCGCACTCGTCCACATCTGCGGGCAAAGAGGAGCTGGGCAGCTGGACCCACCTGCGTGCCCCCCACTCTCCAGCCCTGGCTCAGCCCTGTGGTGGTTTTTAAAAAAACAAACCACCTTGTCTGTGTGCGTGTGTGCACGTGTGTATCTCTGTGTGTGCGCGCTTACATAGTTACTTTCATAGCCTACAAACCATTTTGCATTTTGCTATTTTCATCTAAAGTCAAACATTTTCTCATATTTCCACCCAGCCTTTCTAATTACCAATGTACATGTTGCAGGATATTCCATTGTGTCGCTATATCCTAATTTGCTTTTTCTCTCTTGTTAGAGTCCTTCCATTTACTTCACTATCATAAATAAAGCATCGAAGAATATCTTCTCTTGTATGTTATTTCTCTGAATTTCCTTTGAAGAAGTTCCTAAGAGTAAAATTCCTGGGTCAAAGGGTATAAATGCCTTTGGGGTTCCTCTAGGGACGACAAAATCACGTTTCAAGTCATACTGTCACCAGGAACGATGAGTGCACCTGTCCCTGCAGCCTCGTCAGCACTGAGGGTCACACACGGACGGAGCAGGGCTGCCCCCTCTGCCCGGCCCTCAGGACGAGGGGCGGTGCCTGTTTCCAGTATGCATGCCGTCCGTCCTCGTGCTTTGTGGTGTAAGGGTCTGAAGACGGAGGTTCCAATGTCAGGGACCCTCGGGCCTTCGTCCCATGATTCTGACCCCTACACAGCCCGGCTTGTCTGGCTGTGAACTAGCCTAGATGGAGCCTTTGTGCAAATTAGAAAATGGCGCTCTCTCTGGGAAGAAATGGCTCCTCCCCTCCCCGCCTCCATCAGCCCGCTCCCCACGCCAGTGCGACTGCAGGCCTTAGTGTCATGCAGTGCAGCCCCCTCTGCAGGTGCCCTCCCAGCCTCACCTTTGCAGTGTTTACCGTCGCCTGTGTAGCCAGACTTGCAGATGCACTTGTATGACCGGGGGGTGTTCTGGCAGAGAGCATCAATGTGGCAGCTGTCGGTCCCCTCCACACACTCATCCACATCTGGCAGGGGCAGAGGGCGCGCGTGAGACCCCCTGCCGGCGCCTCCCAAGGGCAAACCCCCTTCCCTCCCAAAGAGAGGCAGTGACTCCTCCCGAAGCAGGTGCCCCCCCCCACCCCTCTGGTTTCAGAGTGGCCCGACTGTGATCCCAGGAATTCAGAAGAAAACCCACTTCCCTCAGAAATGCTTCATCCACAATGACAGCTAGAACTCCATCATCTGAAACACTCTTCTTTGATTTAAAAACAAACAAGAACCCTTGGACTGGGTGGCACACTTCACTTGACTAGAAATATTCCGCCTGGCGTGAGTTAGGAGCAGGCTTGGGGGGAGGGGGCGCGAAAGGGCATGTAGGCAGTGACCTCTGGGAAGGGGCAGGGTCCAGGCCACTGGTAATTAAAGGGGAAGCCAGGGGGACGGAGCACCTGAGAAATCCTCACTTGCCTCATGATTCTACCTGCAACCAGACCTGCTTCCACTTGCCCACTATGGCGCCAGGAATCCTTTGAGGAGAGAACTTCCATCCTGGAAGGTTTCCCTCGGCCCCCGTGCCGTCCATGCCGTAGACACCGGAAGCTGGCCAGGCTGGCACCAGCACCTGGAATCTGACTCTCCGGCTGACCCAGGCGGGCCCATCCTCCCACCGCCCGAGCTCTTTCATCTCACCTCAGCGCTCCCTCGCCTGACCCTCTGACACGAGGTGCTACTCACAAAGCTATGCTAAGGGGGAGGCCACCTAAGACCCAGCACAAAGAGGGTGGTTCAGAAAGGACAGAGGAAAGCATCATTGGTCCTCTTTTGGCAAAAGACCGCCTCTCCCGGGGCAATGTTTTGGTGCGCCCAAAGCTGAACTGAAAAAGGGGAAAGTGTTTCATTCAGCTGAAACCGCTATGCAAGGTGAAGGTGTGGAGGCTTGGAGGTGACTCCGCCCATCCAGAAGGAGACCGATAAGAAACACGAAGCAGGATGTGGCTGAGCGCCACGATATATCGGAGAGGAGGATGGTCCTCAACCCTGGCTGCACGTCAGAGTCAACTCCCCCAGGAGATGCCCGAGCACCCCCACCCCGGGATTCCGGCCAACTGGCCTGGGCTGGGGCCTGGCTCCCAGCTTTTCCTGACGCTCCAGGTGAGTCGAGTCTGCAGCCAGGCTTGTGAATCTGCTAAAGGGACGATCGGAGGGAGAAGGGGCTACTCCTGGCTGCAATTGGGAAACCAAGTAAAAAATATATAAAAGACTATAAATATAAAGAACTATAACTTCCAAGTGCAATCGGTGGATCATAGAATTGCCTGGCTTTTGTTAAAATGCAGATTCTCAGCTTTATTGCTGAACTATTTGAACCCAAATCCTTAAGATGCTTAATATATTTTTCACTGAATGGATGAACACGGGGACCAGCAATAATAGGCACCCATGAGTCCAGCTTCAAACAGCCGGCTGTCCTCTGCTTCCCTATTTCAAGAAGCACTGAGGGCGCAGGACTGAGGAGGTTCCTGGAGCTAAGAAGGGAAGTGAAATGTGGGAGAGCCCCCAGCCCTGCCCCAAATCTCCTGGGCTTGTCAGCTCCACTCTCCACCCTCCAACTCTCTTCCAATCCTCCGCGCCATGCCCCCCACTGCGGGTCAGCCCCAGACTCCAGCCCAGCTCTACCACTCTAGGGAGGTTTCTCATCCTCTTATTCCTTCCTCCTTGAATGGGGGTGACAGTGCCTCCTCATGAGAACTAGATCATGTCTGTCAAGCACGTGGTCAGTGTCTGGCAAATAGCAGGTCCCCTGGAGATGCTGGGAAGGATTACCTCACTGTGCAGCCAACAGGTGCTCAAGGACCATGCCGCCTAAGGTGTTAGCCGCGAGGCACAGGCGGCTGTTGACATTTAAATGAACTTAAAATCCAGTTCCTTCGTGGCTCTAGCCACAGGCCCAGTTCTCAGCAGCCACCTGTGGCGAAGGTTGCCAGAGCGGACAGCACAGGTACGGAGCATTTCTGGCACCTGGTGCTGCTCCAGGAGCTCTGGATCGGGGAGTCCCCTGGGCCTGCGTGGGCCAAAGGCACTCCCCCAAGGAGTGGGGTTCCAGCTGAGTTTTGGAGATGGGATAAATGTTAGCAGGAGAGAGGAAATACCACGTGTGGTGAATTATGAAGAAAAACAAGGCGCCCAGAGTTGGTTCTTACTCTGTCCCCACATTTACACATACCCTCCTCGGTGGGGAAAGATACTTTAACAAAGAATTCCAAATGTGGCGTGGCTCAAGGCTAAGTGTTATCTGTTCTTGTGGGGTCCCTGCAGGACGGGGACTGGATGATCACCCCCTTCCCTATGGTAACTGTGAGTTAGAGACGGGCAGGGGCATCAGACAATCCCAGTGACGGAGAACCAGCCTGTCCACCCATTGGGAGCTCTCTCCATCTGCCCCCAGCGGCCCGCAGGGTGACGGGGAGCCCCTTCTGCAGGCCACGGCAGTGGTACAGGCCTGTCTTGAACCAGCTGGTGCACCAGTAAGGTCAGCATGGGGCCTTCGGGCTCCCGGCCCTTCCCTTTGCCTCCAAGTCAGTGCTCACAGCCCTAGAGTGGCCCCCGCTGCTGCTGCACAGCCCGGGCCCCTCAGAGCCTCTGGACTCTCCCAGCAGCTGGTCTTCGCCCGCCGTCGGACCCCGCGGCCTCGTCTCCTGATCACAGTGCCAACCCCTCTTCCTGCACATCCACATACCTCGTTCTTCACAACTGAGGTGCTCCCTCTCTTCCAGCCACACTGTGCCCAGCTCCCCAAACCCAGCTCACACCGTCTCCCCAAAAGCTCTTCCTGCCGAGTTCCTGGTCCGGGGGCCTCCGCGGGCCTCGCTCACTCAAGGCTATTGCTGCCCTGCTCTGCGAAGGCTTTCGTTCAATTTAATTTCTTTGCTAAGGCTTTGAAGCCCTCTCGTGCGGCAGGTCCCACTCTTCACACTTGGCTGGTGACTCACTGAGGAAGGGACTCTTTGGACGGAACCTTTCAAAGCAGAGCAGGCCGAAGCCAGAGCTCGGAAATAGGGCCCCGGAGTACCTCCAGGCCTCGTCCTCGGCCAGTTCATTCTTTGAGGGCTCCTCCCACACCTGCCCGCCCACAGCGTGTCTGGACGGGGCCCATCGACAGCCCAGCGAGGGTATCAGCCTGCGCCCGGGTGCAGGCGTTTCCTAGCTGGCCCGACGTGCACGCTGCGGGGCGCGGCTGCTTTAGCCAGCGGTTCTCAGCACCGGCCGCACGGGGCTCCGGGGGCCTTAGTGTGACGGACCAGGCACCCTCCTCCACCCGCTGGCAGGTGTCCAGGGGGAAGCTGCGTTGCTGTCTAGCTTCCTTTCCCAACGCAGGTGATGTGAACAGACTGCTCAGGTTGGGCGGAGCCTGGGGCAGCGACAGGACAGAGTTTGAGAAAAGGGGCTCTGGAGTGGTACCGTGTCAGTTCCAATGCCAGCTCCCATGGCTGGTCCCGGGCCAGCCTCTCAACCCCCCTGCTGTCTCCTCTGTAAATGGGAATCAAGATAATAGCACCTCGCCCTGGCCAGGGGCTCACTGGTTGGAGCGTTGCCCCGACACCAGAAGGTTCTGGGTTTGATTCCTGGTTGGGGTGTGTATAGGAGGCAAGCAATCGATGTTTCTTTCTCTCTCTCTCTCTCTCTCTCTCTCTCTCTCTCTCTCCCAAACAACAACAACAACCACATGGGTGAGGGATAATAATAATAGCACCTCCTCATGGGGCTGCCATGAGCATCAAATGAGTTAATACTTACCAGGTACTGAGCACTGCAGTGCAGGCATTTAGTAAGTGGCTCAGGAAAGGCTCACTGTTCAGTCCTTCTCTCCAACTTGCTCCCAGTCTCCTTCGTGAACCCCTCTCCACCCGCTTCCTCTTACCAAAGCCCCATATCAAGCCTGGTGTGAGGGAACACAGCACCAGGGGGCAAGCGATGGGACCTGCTCGCTGCCTACTCCCCCCACGTGGGAACTGCTCGAAGAGGAGGCTGGAGCGGGTGAGGCCAGCTGCGAACCAACAAGCTGCCTCCCGTGGTTCTCTGTGAGGCTATGCTTTTGTGTCCTTACCCCACACAGGCCCGGGCTGGCTCGGAGGCTGACCTGGGGAGCGTGGCGGCTGCAGAGACAGCACCGATGGGCCAGGACTTCCCTGCCGTACCCTCTCCTGGCACAGACGCGTCACGTCGTCACCCCGTTTCTTCTGGGTTTGCTTCAGTGCCTCACAGAGCACTCCCAAAGCTCTGCTAAACAGCAGGAGGAGGGATGGGATGCAGGGCGGGGGGATATGAGGGCTAGAGGGCAGACCAGAAGGGTGGGTTATGACAACACGCAGTCCCGAGGCTCCCCTCTGAGAATGGGGAGTGCACTCCGAAGGGGAAGAAGGACGGCTCAGGGAAACACTTCATCACGGCGACCTTTCCCGGGTCCAGCTCAGGAACGGCGGCAAATGGACACGGGCAGGATCGCAGGCGGCAGGCACCCCACGCACCCGCACATCACCACAGTAGCTACCCAACCACTCGCTGGGTGGTTAGGGGCGAATCTGCTAGGCCCAGTGCAAGGTCCAAAGCAGCCGGCCTGGTGTCCTAGCGCGCCCGCCCACACGGCTGTGGCATCCTCCTTGCCCCCCGTCAGGTGAGCCCGGGACCTGCCTACGCCCCTCCTCCATCTCCTCTCCTTCACTGCCTCCAGGTCCCTCCCAGCACTGAGGACCAGATCGGGGGCTGCTGGACGCCACCGGCGGCTGTCCCGCCTTCTCTGACCTGTTACTCCTCTTCACTCCTAAGGCTTTTACTGTCAGGTTCTCTGGCCACTTAACCAACCGCTATCCTGCGATCCCTCTTATATGCTACCGTGTGCCCTTATGTAACTTCTAGTTCTCTCCCCACTGAAGCTGTACGCTCCCCGACACCATGGCTTCTGAGTCTTTGAAACCGACCGAGCAGCTGAAGGGTTGAGCATATTCATTCAGCAGTGAACAAGGCAGCTCATATACTGAAGGCACTTAGTATATGTTTGTTAAACGGATGGATGGATGGTGGATGGATGGTGGATGGGTGGGTGGATGGGTAGACAGGTTGGAGGGTGAGGGGATGAGGCCCATATTCGTGGCATCCTCTCTGTTCTAAGTTACCGCAGAGGAAAAGCTCGCTCATTACTCTCCTGTGACCCCGCAGCTGTTCTGGATGGAGGGCATCCCAGGAAGTTTAGTCTTAATTTAAGGATAGTGAGACAGGAAACTCAGAGAAGGTAGGATACCTGCTTACAGGCATCCATTTGGCGCTCCTGAAGCCAGCAGAGCTGGGACCCGTGAATCTAGGGCAGGATTCCTAGGGGCTCCTGCAGAATCATAGGGTTTCAGGGTCTTCAGGTGAGCTGGCTGCTCAGGCATCTCATCAGAGCATCCTTGTCAGGTAGATGTCCCACCCTCGGTGACAGGGCCCCGGGAGCCCTGCTGCTCCCGGCCGGCTCCCTCGTCCGTTCCTCCAGGCTGCCTCCCCCACTGCGTCGCACCCGAAACAGAAGCAGCCCAGCTTCGCGTGACACCCCGCCCGCAGCGTGTGCACGCGCGCCTGCCTATGTGCACATCGGCTCTACCTCCACATGCAAAGGGCAAGTAGGGAAGCGGGCGGAGCCTGGCTCCCCGCTGGCTTCTCAGTGTGCCTTCCCCATGTGGAGCAGCTGAGCCTCTGCTGCCTCAGCTGGAGCCCGGACAGGGCCCAGGCCGGGGAGCGGGGCCTGGAGACTCCAGGAACCACACAGATGACCCGAAGGAGAGGAGACAGAGTACTTGCTTCTTTTTAAAATAGTACCCTCCCCTCCCCCTTTTTAAATGTTTTTATTGATTTCAGGGAGAGAGAGAGAGGATAGAAACATCAACGATGAGAGAGAATCACTGATCGGCTGCCTCTTGTACACCCCCCACTGGGGATCGAGCCCACGACCGGGACATGTGCCCTTGACTGGAATCGAACCTGGGACCCTTCAGCCCGCAGGCCGACGCTTTATCCACTGAGACAAACCAGCCAGGGCAGTACTCTTCCCTCTCACACAAGCAGTGGCGCCTGGAAGGGAGTGGGCTGAGCCTGAGCCTCATCACCCATCCTCCCGATGCCTTTCTCTTTGAGGTCCGACCTTATCCCTAATCCAGGTCCTCGCCCATTTGAATGTACCTTTAAACGGACAAGAATGTTCTCCCTTCCCGTGTGAACTAACCCAGCAACCTTGAGTCAGAGCCTGGAGAGGACAGGTTGTGGGGAGATCCTGGAGGTGGAGGGGAGAACAGGACACGGAGAGGGGCAGGCAGTGGGCAGTGGGCTGAGGCAGGATCCAGTTCCACGATGACCAGTGAACCTCTCTACACCGATGGGAGCGACATAGAGAACGATGCAGTCAGGTGACGTGTAGCTCCATGAAGTGTGCACAGCTCTTCCCCGGGGGTTGTTTTATTTGGTCCTCAAGCGGTCCTGCCTGTCACGCAGATGAGGAACAGGCCCAGAGAGGGAAGGAGGGGAAAGAGCAAATAGCGAGTGCTCCCTGCCCGTGCTCCCCACACACACTGTGATCCCGGAGGGGGGAACCCATGCTTCATCTCTGCGCCTCCTCCCACCCACCTCAGCACTTAGCCCCGGGTGAAGCCAGCGCCGGTGCGTGGTAGGAAATCGGCTGCGGGCACGGGCGGCGGGGAGAGGGGCAGGGCGGGTGGTGCACGGAGGAGGGCGGTGCACGCGGAGTTGCAGGGAGGAAGGGTGGGCAGTGCGGCAGGGGGCAGGTGTCTCCTGCCCTTGGATTCACTATGCTGGGCCAAGCAGCTGGTTAGAAACAAAAACAAACACCAGGGATACAGGTTCCTGCTGTTAACAGCTTCAAACCGCCAGAGGAAAACTCCAAATAAATATAATTAGAAACTTGTAAAAACGTCCTCTCTGTAAACCTGCTCCCCAGGGGCTACCCTCCAGGCACCCCCCTTCTCCCACCCCACCCCCATGTCCCCATATCCCGGCACTCCACCCTCACCCGGGGGCTCCTAAAATCTCGTGCCTTATTCTGGATATTCTGCCCACGTCTCTCCTCAGCTCGTCCCCGTCAGCGACCAGATGCCAAAAGCCCCTGGCCCGGGACTCAGACACCCAACCCCCAGCTCTCTAGGGCGATGGTTACAGCCACAGGGAAACCGTAAGGAAGAGTGAGAGCCGCAGCGCCCTGTCCAGCTATCATCCCACACGTGGGGCCGATTGAAGCGTCCAGTGGCAACACTAAAAGGGCAGTGGTCTGGCGAGGGGAGACGCCCCGGCTGGAGCAGAATGCAGGGGGCTGGTCTGAGGGGGAGGATCCGAGGCACAAGAGCAGGGCCGGCCAGGCCTCACCCAGGTGCTGAGTTCCCAGAACACAAACACGTCAGCTCCACTCCCCGGCGCTGAGGATGCACACACATCCACACACACAGACACTTGTTCTGCAGAGCCCCGTGCGGGGGAAAGGCCCCGCTGACGGGGAGCAGGAACCATCAGGATGCCGAGGCCCAGGACATGGGGCCGGGGAAGAAAGGAAGAGTAGCCAAGCGCTCGGGCAGGGAGCAAGAGGGCAGGGCCCAGGACAAGAGGGCCTGAGATGCGGCCGGAAGCCCGGGAGGCTGGCCGCCGGGCGGAGGCTTGCGAAGGTGCCTTCTGCCTTCGTGGACAGATTTCGATACACGCAGAGTCTCGGAGCTGAAAGGGACCCTACTCGAGCCCATTTTACAAGTGAGCAGGAGCATGTCAATGATTTCCTCAGAAGCCTCAATCCGTAGGCTCTACGTCTGTGTAAACCCTGGCACCACACTCCCACCCCGTGCCACTTAGGTCTGGCAGTACGTGGGCACGGGAGCAGGAGAGCGGCCAGTCTGGTGACAGAGGGGCCACTGGAGACAGGCTGAGGGCTTATGTCCCCTCTTAGCCCCGGTGGCTCGCTCCTCTCTCCCTCAGACATCCCTGGACTGGCGGTGGTCTCACTTTTCCCCCAAGACCAGCAGGCTCTCTGCTCCCAGAACCGGTCTCATAGCTGAGCCGAAGCGGTCCCCTCGTCGGGCCTCCTGCGGGCACTGCCAGCCTCACAGCGGCTCTGCAGTTTCCAGCCCTGACAGGGACTCTTTCTTGTAAGTGGTCATGTGCTAGGGGTACAGGACATCAAAGGAGGCCCACACCCTGACACGCGGGGACCAGAACGGGGCAGGACTGGGGGGGCTCAGGCAGCAACTCTTCCACCCCCGTCTCCTCAAGAGGGGCTGCAGCCACCAGTGCCTTCCCCCACCCCGTCCCCGCACCGGACTGAGCCGTTCCACCTCTTCACTCTTCCAACGAAAACAAAATACACATTGCCCCGCTTCCTTTTTCCTCTCACAGGAGCAACACACACACACGCACACACACACACACACACACACACACACGCACGCACATGCACACACAAGCATGCACACACACGCGCACACAGGCACATGCACACACACACAGGCGTGCACACACGGGCATGCACGCACGCACCCCCACCCCCTCCCCCCCAGTGAATGCACACTTCACCTCGCATTCCCAAACTCACACCCAGGGCCGACTCCTTTTACAACAGGTCCCAGCCGCTCACATCTCAAACCGGTTCTCATGCTCTCAGATTCCTGAAGGTTTCAGAAAATAATCTCATTTAGGAGTTGCTGATAACTTTCTTCTTTCTCTGCCTGCGGAACTTCTGGCTCCTGTGCCTTCTAGTCCCCTCTCTCTCCTTCCACCCTGGAGAGACTCAGGGAGATGAATTGGAAAAGTTCTCCAACCCCACCCCCCACGGGACATGTCACCGAGAGAGGAGAGGTCAAAGGGATTCCTGAGGAATTTCTAAGCAGTCCAGCCCCTCTCTACCCTCTGGAAAGATGGGGTGGGGGATGGATTGAAGATCAGGCTCCCAGAGCGGGGACGGACTCTCCTCCCAGTGGCCTGGACGGGGCCTGGGCATTAGCCGGCTGCCCATGGGGCCACCCTCGCCCGCTGACACGGTTATGGTTTTCATTTCATATTTTGGAGGGAGGGGCTCGGAGGAACAGTCCCCTCACTGTAAGAGCTGGCCACAGGAGCCCAGGGAAGCGGGAGGAGAGGAAACAGCCACATTAAAGAGGAAGAAAGGGGTGGGGGAAAGAAAGAGAGACACACACACCCAGACAGAGACCCGGGAGACGCACCGAGACAGAGAGACACTGTTTGCCGCCCGATGAACGCTCTCGGCCCCAGGGATGGCGTTACTTGGAAACTCTAAATACACGACTTTATCAAAATTCTATCCCTAATGAGGAGAGAAAACAACCAGGTAACTAAGCGGCCAGGCTGGCTCTCCCTCCAGCCCCTCCTGGGGACACATTTTCCCCGAGGCCAGGAGACCTTTCATTCAGCTGTAACCTGAGCCCTGCACCAGGATTAGGCCTTTTTAACCACTGCTGCACCCCCCCCCCCAAAGCAAATTAATGCTTTTAAGTTAACAATTATCTTGGTTATCCAGTCTGTCTACTTTAAAATACTCAGACAGGCACTTGAAAAACACTCAAAACCATGTACCCTCCTGTGCACTCACCCCAGTCCCACAGCTTACCCACCACACAGACCCCAGCCGGGTTACCTGTGGGTGATCCTGGCGACCCGTGCACACACACACACACACACACACACACGCTCACCTGCACACTCGGCTCCCTTCCCTGTCCCTCGCCTCTTCCCCACTCCACACCATTTCTGTCCCCCCACCCCCACCCACCTCCGGAGAAAAGGGACAGAGATGCAGATATCCCCAGAGGTACAGTAACTGGACAAGATACTTGCCAAGGATATCTGCATTTTAAAGACCTGCTAGAGCTTCATTTAAAAGGATGTGGCATTAAAGGCATGCTCTGTGGAACTGGCGAGACCTAGGAGATATATTTGGGAGCCAGGGATGTCCACAGCATGCTGTCTGTGAGTAAGGCTGCCCTGCCCGGTCAGTGCTTGTCCCTCCTGCAGCGCTGGCCTGCAGATTTGGGTCTAGCGACATCCCTCTAACTCAGCAAAGCTGCTGTTTGGAAATCTCTGGAAGACAAGGCTGATCCATTTCCTGAATAGCAGGGTCAAAGGTAGTTGGAATGACAGGCTTCGATTCTACGCTCAGCCAGACGCAGGGATCAGTAGGAAGGAAGATGCAAAGCGAACTATGGCCCAGTTGGAGCAAGTGTGGCCCCAACGTGAGATAAGCAGTGAACAAAACTATGTGTAAGTTCCTTGAGGGCAGGGGCCTCCTCTCTGACTGCATTCCCACCCCACCCCCCACCTGAACCCAGCAGGGTGTCCCAGGATAGAGTGAGCCTAAGAGTGCCTTGGAGGGACTCTGAGTCCTGCCCCTGAATGATGGGCTGATCTCCCAGGCTTGGAAGCCTGGGCTTGATGGCACCTGTCCCTTTTAGGCGTCTCCGTCTGCCCCAGGAACGAATGAATGAATATACTGCTTGCTCTCCTCCCCCCCAGCCCCCCAGTCTTACTCGGCCACTACAGACACTGGCTCCAACTTGAAAGAGGCCCTTATCTTGTCTCGAGATTACCGCACGAAATCTGTTCCTTCCTTCAGACTAAACTCCCGAGCTAATTCCATGTTATGAGTAAGTCAGCACGCACTACAAAAGCCAGCTTTGTTTATGAAAACACAAGCAAATCCACGGTGGGAGAGGGGCTGCTCAGGCTGGGGGTGGCGGTGGGAGTGGATGTCTGGAGCCAGGAGGGGAACAGAAGCAGTTTGGGGTTGGAAGGGCTGGGGGTGGGGTCTGGTGTTTGACAGCTGAGGGTCTCTTGAGTTTTGGTTCTGCTAAAGGACGCGTTGGAGGAGGAAGGGGTAGCTGAAGAGGCAGTGTTTGGGGAGAAGGGAAGAGCACTGGTAGAGCACCTTCCTTTAGGCAGAGAGGGAGCCCATCCAGTACAAAGAGCAGCTTAAGAACCAAGCGCTCAGGCTCCCGGACACAGCGACCTGAGGACCGGAGACTCAGGCTTCCCCAGCTCCCAAGTTCAACTTTCCCTTCGGCCCGGCCACCTCCACTCCCCAGCTTGGCCTCAGGAGCCCTTGGGAGAACAGGCAGAGGAATCATACCCTCCTGGGCAAAGCCTTGCCAGGAGTTTTCTTTTTTGCGCATATAGGGTGCAGCGGGGTCAAGGGGGGGGGGGGAGGCTGTCCCCAGCAGAACTGCAGTCCACCAGCCCGGTTCCTGCCAGCCCAGCCCGGGGACTGGCCAAGCAATGATCCTGGGGTCAGGGGTGGGGGCGGGAGGGCCTCCCCGCCGCTCTCTTTAATTCCTAGAGGGATCTGTCAGAGCTCCCCAGCCTGGAATTTTACTTTGTTATTTTAATGCAATTCTGACCTGGATTTGAATGGAATTGGAAACCCGAGGCCTTAATAAATAAATATTATGATAAGAAATGAAAGCCATGCAAGATGCGAGAGTTCCCCTCACAGAGGCAGAAAACTCCACATTCTGGCCCGGTAGCAGTCACAGAGATTTCTTCTCATCTTCAGCCCCCTGCCATCCAGGGAGAGAGGAGTTGCCTTTTGCATAAAAGATCCTAGTTTGCTTGAACATTTTTCTACTGATAAGATAACTTCTAAATTTCTGTCTCACTTTGCACGAGGGCTGGGGGCGAGGGGAAGGAGTCTATGGCATGGCTGAAAAGTTTGCCTCCTCGTCTCTCCAGGCGCTGCCTGAGAGAAGACTCTATCTCAGACTCCTGGAGGACAGAGGTTTCGAAGATGCTGGGGTGACAGTGAAATAGGAAGAATTCCGAGGTGCGTGATCACGGCTGCCCAGGACTCCCCAAACTTCTCACTCACCCGCGCCACCCCTGGCTCTTCTAGCCTTTCGCCTGGGGCACAGCGCCCAGAGGTCAGGTCCCCCACTGGGGGGTAGGGGGGTGCACCGAGCGGGTCCTGACAGCAGCACGCTTCCCAGCACCTGCCCTGCCCCTCGAAATCGCGCCCCCCG
>NW_005871395.1:16638-18014 GCF_000147115.1 Myotis lucifugus | reverse complement strand
CGGCTCCAGACCAAACAGCACCCGGCTCCGGCTCGTCCTCTCTTCCCGCGGAAGAGTGGGGGCTCAGGGTGCGCCCCCGCGCTCGCACGCGATGAGGGCCGAGCGGCGCAGGTTTGCACGCACACCTCCACGAGGAGACAAAGAGCGAGGGGTGTCGGGGAGACGGGCGGGCAGGACCACACGGGCGCCCGGGCATGTCCGCCGACACGGGGGACACAACCACACAGGACCTCGAAAAACCGAACAGCTCGAAAACGGGCCGACTCACGCCCTCCCAACTCCACCACACGCCTCATCCTCAGGACTCAGTTCCCGCTTGTGGTGCTGAATCCACTTTAATTGAGGACCAAGAAGAAAGCAGCCGTCCCCCAGCTAAACCTGCCAGCTCCAGGGCCAACTCCTTTGCAGTTAAGGCCTTGAAGGTAGCCCACTGAGCCACCCTCCCGGAAGAGACCTGGGCGCACATGTCCAACATTCTAATGCGCTCAGCACTGGGCAAAAGCTAAGCGACAGAGCTCTGCCTCATGTGTGTGAATGCAAAGACAGCGCTTGTCCAACGCTCCTCCAGACCCGCCCTGGAGGGTGGTAGGCACAGGGTGCAATATACAGATCTTGTAACATTGAAACCTACATGTTCATGTTGACCGATGTCACCCCAATCAATTAAAAGAAAAGATGTGGTCCTGACCAGCCCATTAGTCCTTTATCCCTCCAACTACGGGGGCAGCTGAGGAAAGGCAAATGAGATTTAAAAAAACAGGGCAAAGTATGCCGAAGGAGCAGTGTCCCTGAACCGTGGCCACCGCCTCCTGACACACTCACAACTTTGCATCCCTTCACCGTCCCCTGAGCGGAAAGAAGGAGGAGAGCAGAACCTGAAAGGTGGGGAGGGCTTTCTTGGACTACGGGCTTCAGTCTGACGGAGTCGTCAGAAAATTATGGTTCGGAACCAACTGGGACCCATCTAACCTCATAGAGCCCTCAGGGCAGCAGGAAGGGACAATACCAGGATCTCCCTGAAAATAACTCAGTTCTTAGACCTTTGACACTGGCAGCCCCCATCTGCTGGGTGACAGGCAGCCTTTGTCAAGGTCTCCTCAGCCCCGGGGAGAACTGAGCCCTTTCTTCCCCAGGGATGGAGTGGACCCGGGGGAGGAGGGACACAGACTCCAGCATTTGGGTTCCTGTCCCAGCTCCATCCTGGGTGAAGATTACCTTTGGGCAAGTCCCATCTCAGTGGGCCGCAGTGTCCTCATCTAGAAAACGAGACGGGTGAGCTCAGTGGTGGCCAGGACACCGTGCCCTGAGGACGCCGGGGGAGGAGGCTTGGAGAACCTCCCTACCTGGGGAGAAAGGTGGTGGTTCGGGATGGAGCC
>NW_005871395.1:7067-16538 GCF_000147115.1 Myotis lucifugus | reverse complement strand
CCAGCCCTGTGGTTTTAGGACTTCCTCCTTCATTCCATCACAAGCACTCCCCTGCGGCAGATTCGCCTGCTGCCACCATTTATGTACAGGGCTTGGAGGGCAAGGGCAATCTTGCCATCCTCTCTGCCCAAACAAGAAGAGTGATTTTTATGGAGGAAAAAAAGAAAAGAATTGTAGGTTGCCAGATGATCCCTGATCTATAGGGGGAAAGGGGAGAGAGCAGAGGAGCGCCCAGGGTGGGGAAAGGAAGAGTGTATTGTGCCTTGAGCTTCTCTGGGTCCCAGGGAGGAGGGCTCCAGCCACCCTGTGAAGCAGGTGATGGGCACAGAGGACTCTGTGGGGGCGGATCAATAGGTTATCTCAGACCTTCTCTCCAGTTCAGGGTGACGTCCTGGGCCTCTGAGTGTGGACATTGTCCTGGGGGGGGGGGGGCTGGGGGGGGTGTTGAGCGGGCTATCCCACCTCAGCCCCTGTGTCTCCCGGGAGCCTTGGTGTCTTACTCTCCTCTCCTTTCCCCCTCCCTTTGCCGGCTTTTCCTGTTTCCTCTGCTCCTCTTGCACCAGGCGAGCTTCCTCCGCATCTGGGCAGAAAGGGCAGGTCCCGCCTGCTCCCGCCACCCAGCCTGGTTCCAGCCACCGCCAGCCCTTCCGAGGGTTGGACCGGAGCAGGGGCAGGCTCGTGTCACCGGGGCACAGCGAATCGGGGTGCTGGTCACATTGCCCTCTGCACCGTCCACTTCTGCAGGGACTTCCGACTGGATCGTGCCTCAGGAAGGTGACAAGGAAGGGACAGTGAGATGGCTCCTGCAAACGGCACTGCAGAGCAGCAGCCGATGCCAACCCTGCGGCAGGGGCACAGTGTCCCTGGGCTCTCTGGCCTCCCACACTCACCTCTCAGGCTGCAGTTCGCTCTTGGGCCTCACTGTCCTTCGGGGATACTTCTGACATACATTCCATTCTCGCTTTTCCTGTAAATGTCCAGGGAGAAGACTGGGCCTGCGGGCCCCTAGTTGATATGTCCGGTTCTGATCCTGCTTAGGGACACCTCTGCCTGGGCTCCACCCCCTTCAGGGACTTCCCCGCGCTGCCAGGTCTCCTTCCACGAGCCTTTGCTTTTTCTCCCTGCTCCTCAGCTTCCCCATCTGTGAAATGGGTCTAGTGGCCCTACCTCAACAGGCAGATTAGTCTAATGGAGAACATGTGTGCGTTGGAACTAGACTCCCCAAGATCAATGCCAGGCCCTACCATTTCCCAGCCATCTATCTATTTTATTTATTTGTTATTTATTTCAGCTTAAACAACAGATGCGTATTTCTCACAGTTCTGGAGGCTGAAGTCCAAGGTCACGGTGCCGGCCACTTGGTTCCTGGTCGAGGGCCCCTTCCTGGCTTGTAGACAGCTGTCTTCCCACTTGTCTTCAATGGTCCACGTGCTCCTGAGACTGGGCTCAGGGCTGACTCGTGCTTCCGACTTGCTGTGACCGGGGGTAGGTCACCCCTCTCTCTGTGCTTCAGTTTCCCCTCCTCCCCTCTTTCCCTCCCTTCTGTTCTTTGCTTGTTCGTTTCCTTTCGCCTCTCTCTTTACTGCTCCTGGTCACTCTGCGATCTCTTTCCTAGAGCGCCCCAGGCCCATCTGGATTTTGAAGCGAAGGTCAGGTGGGGGCCGCTCCCACCCAGTGGGCTAAGGGAGGGACCTGCACTGGCACGAAGATCGGATTCTTCTACTTTCCAGGGGAGCTTTCTGCACAGGAGGACCCCGCCCCCCTAGGGGCCATGTTCCCCTCAGGCGTGCGCTCCAGCCAGTCCTCCCTCTGTCAGGTCTTGGTGAGTTATTCTACTTCTCTGGGCCTCAGCTTCGCCATCTAGGAGTGGGTGTGGCCATCCGACCCAGAGGTGAAGCACACGTCACCACCTACTGCACGGGCTCTAGAGGACAGTAACCCGGGTTCTAATCTCAGCTCGGCTGCTTCACAGCCGTGTGACTCAGGTAGGTTATCAGTCTCAGCGAGCTTCAGTTTTCTCCTCCAACAATGGGAATGAAATGCCCACCTCCTAAGATATGCTGCTAATTCCGCAAGATAACGATGCACTCAGTAGGCGTTCAATAGGCAGCGGCCATTGTTGTTATTTCCACTATTTCTCGGAAGGGACAAAGGCTAGTGTTTGATAGTAAAGGTGCAGCTTATCCCAGGCTCAACTTGGCTGCCACAGGTGTGTGTGCAGCAGCCGGTCGGCTTGATTTTCACCCCCCGCCCCCAATAGGTTCCTGTCTGTCACACATTCCTACTGAGAAGGTTCCAAAAATGCCATGCATTCCAGCACGCTGCCTTGTCTGCTGCGCTTCCAGGTTGGAGACTTAGAAGGAAGCTCACCTGCCAGGAAAGGTAGCCCCAGAACTCCACTCTCCCTCCCACATGACGGCACAGAAGCTCTGAGGCACCAGTCTGAGCTCATTGCTACCCTTCACTGAGCACTTTCTATGTGCCAGGCACTGTGCCAGGCACTCCACCACAAGTCTATTCGGCAAGATTGTTATTCCCATTGTGTTGGTGGGAAAACTGAGGTTCAGGTAGTTCCACCTGCCCAGATGACCAACTAAGAGACAAAACAGGACTTGGGCCCAGGCCTGACCCTGAAGCTTGTATATCTCCTCCTTTCTCTGTACTGCCTCCTCCGACTCCTCAGAGACCCAGCACATTCGTGTCACTGTCATGGGTGATCATCCGGGCAGGCTGGCCCCTTCCCACACTAGAGGCAGGAGAGGGTGCCCTTGCTCTGGGGGACCTGCAGCAGTGGGACTCCAGAGACTTGAAGAGAGGTCACACGATCTGCCCAAGGTCATGCAACATACCTGAGAGACAAAGCCAGGAGCAGAATCCATGCCTTCCATGACGCCTGACTCCTGGTCAGTGCTCCTTAGCCTGTCCCCCCAGAGCGGGCAGCCCCCCTTCTTTCAGCTCTCGCTTTTCCTTTTCCTGATGACTTGCTGAGTCACGAATCCTTCCATCAAGTGGCATATGTTTCTTATCTCAGACCCTCCCGCAATACACACTGTCCTGGGCCCTTAGGATATACAAAAGCAGTCATAATCATAATCATAATAGAAAACGTGAACCCCGCTCAAAGAGTGTATGGCCCCAGACCCTCTGCATCACAAGGCGCGTCCCCTGATGCCGAGTCTTACCAGGAAGACAGGGGTTATGCAGGCAAAGCAGACTCTCTGAAGGCGGCATCAAGCAGTCCAGACAGAAGGTGCTGCAGAAAGAAAGTCAGAGGAAACGGACGTGACCATCCAGGAGGCATTTGAGGAGAATCCTGATGACACTGAAACAGGAAAATAGGTGGACAAGATAGATTTACAAAGAAAAATCAGTGATGGACCAATGGAGAGAGAATTTAAGACAGAAGTCAGAACAACAGCAAAAGAAAGGGAAGGAGGGAGGGGGATCATGCTAAGTCACAGACAGGTTAACCCTGGTTGGTCCATGCTCCCCACCGGCCAGGATGGCAGAGGATTGGAAGCCACACTCTCAGAGTCTGTTCCAACCCTGGGATTCTGGAGTAACTTGCTCCACGGCCCTTAGTCTTGCCTTTACAGAAGGGTCCACGGGCAGCCCTGCCAGGAGTTAGGGTGCAGCAGCCTGGTCCAAGCTGCCCACACCTGCGCCAGCCTCACCCCTGGCCACTTGGGTGGCCTCCTTGGCCCCTCACCCCAGTGTGCTCCCAGCTCTTCCTCCCTGCCACCCCCACACCTGAGTCCCTTTGCCACCTGCTTCTCCCCACCTGCTCCCTGGCTGCTTCCATGAAGGGAAAAAAAAATCTCCAACCTGCCAACTGGCATCAACACCCTTGTGTGGTTCCAGACCCCTCCACATCCCAAGGCAAGTCTCCAAACTGCCCGAGCCTGCACCCCCTCCCCTTCCACACAGCTGCTCTGCTAAACTTCGGGTTCCCCTCTGCCAACCTCAGCCAGAGCCAGAAACCATCTGGCGTGGACTTCCTATCCCTCACCCCTTCTCCCTTCACTGCTGGGAGGGGAATCTTTCCTTCTGGCCAAGGCCAATCGGACACATCCCACCCCTCTTGTCCCTACAGGGAGCTGGCGCTGTCAATCATCCCCTCCTAATCCTTCTCCTCCTGTGGATACAGTATAACCTGCAGCACCCAGAGCAGCAGCAAACCTCCCCAGACCCTGCTGCCTCTTGTCTTTCCGGCTCTTGGAGCACCCGGCTCTGTCCCCATGTCACTGCTTCCCTTCACCCCTCGCCCGAGGGCAGCCTGGCCTAAGCCCCTTGCCACCCTCTGCTAGGTCTTCAGCCACCCCCACATCTCCACACCCGGCTGCCGCCAGTCCTTATCTAGCCTGACCTCTCAGGACATTTCCCTTTCCCTTAGGGAGCCCTTTCTTCCCCGGAATCTCCTGCTCGCCGCTCTCCCTCCACCGGCCTTTTCAGTGCTTCTAGCTCGGCTCTTCCAACTTCACACACTACGTTTCCTCCCGGGGGACTCTCACCCAGAGACAGCAAGGGTGACGGCAAGAGCACTGGCTTTGTGGCCAGAAAGTTCTAAGTTTGAATTCCAGCCCCGTCAATAGCTGAGTTTCCTCATCCACAGAGTAGAGAGGATGGAACTCCGATTTGCAGGGTGTTGGAAGGTCACTGCTGACAGTCGTGTGGATGGGACGTGTTGGTGGACACGTTGTGGGGGCAGGGCTCCAGCCACCACCAGGGCGCCATGACTCCCAAAGCTATAGCCCTAGCCCCCACTTTGCTCCTCGCTCTAAGTCAATGTGTCCGATCTTCAGATCTATATCTCTAGCTTCCTCCTCTCTCTTCTATTTAGTCCTATATTTCTGCCCACTTTTTCCAAGAGAGCTGAACTGACCCCCAACCAAACTCTTGTTCCTCTCCACACGGCCTCCTGACCTGTCTCTTCCTGTGGGCTCCGTCTCGGGTCAGTGGCTCCATAACCCCGGCTGGATTTCTGTAAGGACTCGTTCCTCCTCCCCACCTAACAGGCCACCGATCCTGTTGGAGGGTAAAACGTCTGAAACCTCCCTCAACTCCATCCGTCCTCACTGCGTCTCCTGAACCATTGTCCGACAGGATTAAGTCCCAGCTCTTTTTTAAAAAAATGTTTTTATTGCTTTTATAGAGGGAGGGAGGGAGAGGGATAGAGAGATAGAAACATTAATGATGAGAGAATCATTGATTGGCTGCCTCCTGTATGCCCCTCACCCCCCCACTGGGGATCAAGCCCGCAACCCAAGCAGGTGCCCTGACCGGGAATCGAACTGGTGACCTCTTGCTGCATGGAATGACACTCAACCCACTGAGCCACAGAGATGGGCAAGTTCCAACACTTTAGCACGGCACACGTGGCCCTCTGTGCCAGTCCCGAGCCCTTCTCTTCAACGACATTTCATGTTTCTCCTCTGACCTCACCATCACACACCCACGCCACATCATGCCTGGCACATACCATGTTCTTGCCAGCTGGAAACCCAATGCTACCCATCAAGCTCCAGCTTCAATGAACCTGTGTATGACGTCTTCCTGCCCCAGAGGCTTGGAGCGCAGTGGTTTTTGAAACCCAGCCCTGGCCATGCTGTACCGTGATGGTCTGTCAAACCTTTGAAGGCAAGACCCATATGGACACCACTCTGTCACTTAGTTGTGCTCAACGAAACAGTGAAGAAATGGTGAGCTCATGGGAATCCCCAGGAGAGGTAGGGCACCCACCCCTGACCTGTCTCCCTGCCCCCACTGGCCTGGAGAGCGGCAGTCGGCCTACGGGACTGCGGCGTGGAAGGTGGTAAATGGAGGAGCCGTGTGGAGCTGCTCAGCTGAAGAGAAACCAGAGTTGCAGTGGGTCTTGGAGGGGACTCTAGCCAGAGACTCTCAGATTCTGGAAGATAAAGAAGCAGAGCTGGAAATTTCCAAACGAGAACTCAGGATCTCCCCCAGGCTTGGAGCACTGGGTGGTGGCAGCCCGGATAAAGCAGCCAGAGGCGGGAGTCTGGTGAGAGAAGCAGTGACCGGGGCCTGGGCCTAAGGGAGGTGGGTGGGGTCCGCAGGCAGCTAGCTACCATGTGGACCAGGAAGAAGCAGACTCAGGAGCTAGCGCCTCATCATCTCTCCCCCTTCATCAAAGATCTTTTCTACAGATGCTTAACATCCCACCATGGGAGGACCACTCCTTTGAGCTAAACCTGTGTTCCTTGGGTTCCAAGTTCACAGTATCCCTGTGAGAGAGGGTGACAGGATGAAGCCTTGGCCAGTTTAGAACTTTAGTTACTAAGTAAAACCTTAATGAAGGTGTGGACATCCGTCATGAACTTCCTAACTCAGCTGAGCGCCGACTCCGCCTTGCCCCCCCTGCCCTGTTTCTTCACACATACCCCTCCCCACTGGGCTCCTCCCCCGAGGAAAAGATGGAGAGAGGGAGGAGGACCTCTGCATCCGACAGTGTGATTCCAATGAGTATCATGGAATAAAAAGGATGGGCGAGGCTATGGGGCAAGTTCAAGGTCCTCGTGAACCAATTCATAAGGTGAAGCGCTGTCAAACCAAGCTCACCTCCCCAGTCTCCTATTCTATTCTGTTTCCCGAGAAGGGCTCCCATAGGACTGAGAATTCTTTTAGAAGAAGCTGGAAACCTACAGCAAGAACAGGGTCAGAATGTTTGCCAGCTTCGTGCTTATGTTGAGTGTCGATATCCGTACACAGGTCTGCCTCCCTCGTTTGGCAAGAGGTTTTCCATTAGTCCTGTCCCCCCGCCCGCCCCACCCCCCACCTCTGTCCTAATGGAGAGCTGTGAGGCATCATGCCCAGGGGCATCGCAGCCAGGCTGGATTCCTTGGTTGGTGTCCCACCCTAGTCCTGCAAACATCAGTCCGCAGGAGGCTGCAGTGCGCTGGAGGGGGACCAGCCTCGACCCTGTCTCAGGGCCGGGCCTTCCCCTGATCAGCCCAAGGGCTACTGAGGAGAGAGCGGAGCTCATTCTAGCCCGCTGGTGCCCACACCGGCCCCTCCATGCCCTGGTCCCGTCCTGCTGGGATTGATGGAGAAATTCAGTTGCTGCGCTCTGGCGGCCCCACGCTGTAATGTCGCTCTTCACCAGTAGGTGCCGCTGTCTAACATACCATCCTCCAGCCGGTGGCGAGGTTCCGAGGCCCACCTGGGGGAGCCTACGCGAGGACCCCGTGCCTCAGACAGATTTGCAAATGAAATTATTATAAAAAAGATACACCACGTTGGTGATGTAAAGATGTGGAATTAATTGTATGTGGGTCTCTTTATAACCACAGATTCCATTTGTAATGAGTTTGACATTCCTTGTGTACGCCCTCTATGCCAGCTCAGAGGATATGGGGATTCAAAGATGACATGGTTGTCTCCTCTCAAGTTCATAATTAGGTAGGAGAGAGACATTTGCATCTAAACAATTAGAATATAAGAAGAGCGTGGTACATGCCCAAATACGGAGGTGCCAACATGGAATTCTAATGAGGGCAGAAAGGAGACAGATGAATTCCAGCTGCAGGCTTGGGGGCGACACAGAGGAGGCGAGGGTTTAAAAAGACGGCCTCAAGGAATCATAGACTTCTCACCCGTGGAGCTGGGTGAAGAGCTGAGGCTTTCCAGGCGGTGGAAACAGGTGAGCAAGGACCGGGAGGGGGTGTCTCCAGGGAATCGGTAAGCACCCAGGGGTGGGAGGCGGACCCGAAGGTGCTGGGCCGGAGGGTGAAGAGCCTGCTCCCACCCCGTGCGAAGGGGTTGGCGGGCACAGGCTCCGGGACGCCGGTGACCTTACTGTGAGGCCAGCTCGTATCACCAACTGGCGTGATTCCTTGGGGCTTTGTGTGTTCACAGGGTCTCTTCTGTGTTCAGGGAATTGACTTCATCCTGGGGCAGGAAGAGTGTGGTGGTGGTGGTGGGGGGGTAAGGGGACACAAGCAGGAGTGGAAGGAGGGAAACATGATGGAAAAGAAAGATGGAGGGGGGGCGAGGGAGAACGAGGAGGAGCAGCAGGGGCGGGGGCGAGGCCGACCCACACAGGAGGGGGAGCCGTTCATTCGGGCTTTTCCAGGCAGGGCCTCTGGCTCCCGGCCCTGGACCACAGAGGACAATGTGAGGCGGGCTTGCTTGCTGATGTGTGTTCTGTGGGTCCTGTTGGTTTGTTTTTCATTTTTCTGGCAGTGGACACGTCTGTGGTCGAGAAGCAGGAGGAGGTCAGGGGCGTGGCTGGCATTGACAATGGTCCCCGGGCCAGCTGAGCTGGTGGGATCCTTTAGTGAGGGCTGTGGGCATTGGAGCTGGACTTTTGATGTCCCTGGGAGGGGCCTCTCTGTGGGCGCCCAGACCAGGTGGCCTGCTCAAGCCCAGAGATGGTTGGCCCCAAGCCCTTTGTCCCCATCTTCCCCACCCCAGAGGAGAGAATTAGTGCCCGAGGCCTGGGCTCCTTGCCGGTGTAGCCAGGAGTCGTGCTGGGCTGGGGAGCCCGTCGGGGTAGCAAGAGCAGCCACTTCCAGAGCCCTGACGATGGGTCTGGCTCTCTCCTGTCCCGCAGCCCTTGGAAGCCAACCTAACGAGCACTATTAAAGTTAATGAAATGCAATGACTCCTCCGTTTGCTCAGTTACAGCTCTTTACGAGATTGCTCCCTCTTGTAGAAGAGATTCATTTGAGCTGCCAGGGCTTGGCCTTTGTCCCCCTAATTTTTATTGGCCCATTAACAAGATCAGAAGCTGTGTGCTGACCGGACTGGGAGTATCTGGTACTGGGGTCCCAACAAGCCCCATTGGGTCAAGTCTCAGGTGGCCTTTTGAGTCCAAATTAACCTAAAAACAGCAGGAATTGGGAAGGCTTCAGCGTTAGATGCTTTCCCAACCCCCTGAGGGAGTCAGTCCCCTGGGAAGAATCTAGTTCCTTTGGTTTCAGGGCTTTACTCCCATCAAAATGGAAATACACTCAAACTTGTTAGTCATTTACATGTTGGTGTAAATTAGTTCATAAGGTCATAGATAGGCTCCAAGGAGACCCATAATCTCCTAAACTGTATATAAACTATTGTCTCCAATGTTCATCTTTTTTCAGTTTCTTCAAAGTTTTCCTGACATCCCCCCAAAAAACACGTTTTTAAAAAACTTCTCTAGCCCAGCTGGTGTGGCTCAGTGGATAGAAGTTGGCCTGTGGACTCAACGGTCCCAGGTTTGATTCCTGTCAGGGGCATGTATCTTGGTTGCTGGCACATCCCCAGTAGGAGGTGTGCAGGAGGCAGCTGATCGATGTTCCTCTCTCATCAATGTTCCTAACTCTCTATCCATCTCCCTTCCTCTCTGTAAAAAATCAATAAAATATATTTAAGAAACAAAACAAAACAAAAAAAACCTCTCTAGCCCAGCCGGTGTGGCTCAGTGGTTGAGCATTGACCTTTGAACCAGGAGGTCACAGTTCAATTCCTGGTCAGGGC
>NW_005871395.1:6206-6967 GCF_000147115.1 Myotis lucifugus | reverse complement strand
GCCAGGGTTGAGTGCAGGCTTCGATCCCCAATTGGGGGAGGGGGGGGGCAGTATAGGAGGCAATTGATCAATGATTCTCTCTCATCATTGATGTTTCTAGCTTTCTCTCCCTCTCCCTTCCTCTCTGAAATCAATAAAAATATATTTAAAAAAAAACAAACCCTCTCTAGGAGTGGAAGAAGAATGGTCCACACCTGGGCACAGAGGACAAACTCGCCTCGCAGCACCACCTGCTTGGCCCCCCTCCCGCCCCTCCCCCCCAGGAGACAGCATGCCCTCCCCCATAGAGCAGCTCCTCCACAGACCTCCCATTGTCACACAGCTCAGCCGTGTCTCCTAAATCTTCAAACCGACCTCAGGCTGGGGTGCAGGGGCAAGAGGAGAGCCCGTCAACACTGCCGGATTGACATGGCAAGGCTGTAATGATAGGTTCCGGGCTGGTGTAAATACTCATAAACCTGTTGTAAGCCCCGGGCATCACATGCCCTCGGGTGCCAGAGCCCCTGCAGCCCGGCACAGGCCCGGCATTCAGAAGGTCAGAGAGGAGGCGGGTGCTAAGCTGGCAGCTGGCAGCTGGCAGGACAAGGCGCAGGTGGGACCATGCGGGGAGAGAGCGCCCTCGTCCCCCGCCACAGAGCAGGTGGGTCTGCACAGCGATGCCTGGAATGGCTCCTCCCTGCTCAGCCAGTCTGACTGTTCTTGTGGGCGAATTGCGTCGACGCCAGCCGTCTTACAATCGCAAGGGCCTCCTTGGGAAGATG
>NW_005871395.1:0-5106 GCF_000147115.1 Myotis lucifugus | reverse complement strand
TATAGGGGAGTCAGGAGACCGATTAGCCCCGTGAGCCTAGACCCGTGCAGAGGGCCCTGGGACCCAACGAAGAGGCCTGGGCCGGTCCCATCGTCCCTCCCTCTCTCCATGTGTGGCCTTGCTCAAGGCATTGGACTGCAGCGGACCTCCCTGTCCTTACAGTTAACAATACCTGCCGCTCAGAGGAGAAATGAGGTCATGTTTGTGCAGCATTGTGAGCTCACTGGAGACAATGAGTGTATTCTTCCCAACAGTAACAATAATAATCATTACTGCAGATCCAACCAGCAAATACATCTCCTCAAAGCTGGGGCCGGGCTCCTCAGTAGGACGGCAATTAGAGTTAAAAGGAAATCTCCAGATGGGGGGATTTTCTGGCCCCATTTTGATCTTTGGGGTTTGCAGAGTTGATATCGTGGTGGGAGGGAGAGGCCTGAAGCCATAATTCATCTCAATCCCATTCAATTGCATGTATTGTATCTCTTGTCCTGAGTCATCCCCAGTGGGTTTTGCAACTTCTCACCCTCCTTCAGTTGGAGAATAAAGAGGTGCCTCACACTCCTCATCTCCACACTCACTCGGCGCCCCGTTGACTCAGGGACGAGTGATCTGGCTATTAGAGATCCTGGATGCGGCCACAAACTCGCCTGCAAAGTAGGTGGCCTGTACTGAGCACTCGACTCTCCTTTCGCCCCTCCCACTAAGTAGTGACGATTCCCTGAGTGAGCTGTGCGCTCACAGTGCCCAGGAGCGGGGCCCACGGGTTCCCCGGTGGTTCTCACGCAGCCAGCCAGCACCTGCCTGAGTGTGGGAATCACCAGGTTTAGGGAAATATTGGTTGTGAATGCAACCACACGGAGCAAAACAGTGCTTATACAAGGTATGGTTGCTGCGTGGGTCAAGCTGGCAGAAGACCCTCTCTCTTGCCCTCAATCCACAAAATGACAGAAAACCCCCACCTATATTATAGTGTGAGAAACAAGAGAGAACTTTCAGCATATAAGAAGCATCGGGTTCCAGAAAGAAAAAGAACAAATAGCATCAAAGCTGTAAAGAAATCAAATGGAGGAAACCACAGCCGGAAACATCTGAAGGAGCCACTGCTGGTTGCGGGGCTCCCAGCCTGAGACAGCAGACTCAGGACGACCGAGGAGGCGCCAGAGGGGTCCCTGCTGCCTCCTGACCTGCCCAGCAGCTGGCAATAGCGGATTTGCCCCAAGCGCTGGGGATAGAGTGGTGGATGCTCCATCCACGTGGGGAGAGAGAGACAGGGAGCCCTCGTCCAGGAGAGAAGCTGCCGGCAGGCCACTCGCCTCCCTCCCACCCTCAATAACCAACAACAGGCTACAGTGAACACAGAGTTGGCCAACAGGATTCGGAAACACAGAGATGAGCTGGACATCAAGAACCACTGAAGATTTAAGGGAAAAGAAAACCATGGTACAGAGACACTCTACGCCAGTGCTGTCCGATAGAACCTTCTGTGGTGATGGGAGGGTCCTATTTTTGAACTGAATTTTTTACTTTATTTTAATGAATTTGAATAGCAAACAGCTACTGTATTGGATAGCATAGCTCTAAACTTAACGAATAGAAGAGCTAACACCCAAAGAAATAGAGATAATAGAACAAGCAACAACAAAAACCAGTTTACTTGAAGAATAATTATCTTCAAAAGATGCAAAATAATAATAAATCCATTTAAAAAATCAGTGACCGTAGAGATTTAAAACTTGATAACCAGAATTTGAAACTCAGTAGACAGTCTGAGATGGATTTTATGACCTGGTTATTAGGAAGAGTGAGCTGAGGGAGTCCCCTTAAACACCCTGAAAAGGATAAAAAGATGGAAAGTCTGAGAAAAAAGTTAAGAGACACCCGTCTAATAGGCGTTACCAAAGGAGAGAACTTCAGAGAACAGAGGAGAGAAATGACTAGGGAGCTAATAAAAGAAAATGTCCAGTCGTTGGAGAAAGAAATTCATCATTAGAGTGAATGTTTCCAAGAGACAGTTCACTAGACACACTACAGTGAAATGTCAGGACAACAAAGATGAAGAACAAAAAATAGCCTAGAAGCTTCCAGAGAGAAAAAGCAGGTCACCAATAAAATAATATTAAGTTGGCATCAGATTGGATGCTAAAAGACAATGGGACACTATTTCCAAAGTTTCAAAGGGAAATGAAGAATTCAAGGAGGAGGGGAAATGAAGAATTGTTGTATTACAAGGAGAAAGTCTGCCGCCCTCATATTCTTTGAAGAATTCCTAGGGGAGGTGCTTCAACGACCAGAAAAAGTGAATTCGAGAGAGGAAGACGTGGGATGCCGAAACTATGGTGAACAAAGGAACTAGTAAAACGTGTAGTGACGTCTAAATAATGATTGAGGCGCAATGTAAACATTTTTAAAACAACAATTGGAAGCCATAATCTACCCCCTCTCAACCTGGGAGGTGGCGAGTGGGAATGAAAGGAAAGTTAAAGTGTGCTACAGGAGAAAGAATTCCTGGTTAGCTCTATGCACGGATAGAAAATCCCAAGTCAGAGAATACAGGATTCAATTTTTTAAAAACATGTTTTATATTGATTTCAGGGAGAGAGAGACAGAGAGAGGGAGAGAGAGAGCTAAAAAACATTAATGATGAGAGAATCATCGATTGGCTGCCTCCTGCACTCCCCCTACTGGGGATCGAGCCCACAACCTGGGCACGTGCCCTGACCGGAAATCCAACCCTGACCTCCTGGTTCCTGGGTTGGTGCTCAGCCGCTGAGCCACAGCAGCAGGGCAAGGATTCAGTTTAAGAGTCACCAATAGAAGATGGGGAACGGGGGAATCAGCTTCCAAATCACTACAGGGAACTTTAAACGGGGCAAAGAACACTTGATCCACTTTCGTCCTCTCGTCATCACCAAGCCAGGGCTGCAGAGGAACCCCCATCGCTACTTGTTGCATGAGATATAGACGGTCAAGAATGGCCTAGGCAGGAAATAGCAAGGGTGCTATCTGTGCCTCAGGAATGTCCCCAGGGGAACGGAGGCAGTGCTAGCAGGTGGCTGCCACCATTGCCGCAGTGGTTGGAAGGCAGGCTTTGAGCCCCGCTGACTTGGGCTTGGCTCCCAGCTCTGCCACTCCCTCGCTGTATGACTGGCTGTGAGCAGGCGCCATGCTCCCTTTGAACCCCAGCTTGCGTCTCTGTAAGACTGTGGACGATGAAATGCGCCTCTAGGGTAGTTTAAGGCTCAGTAAGATAATGCGCAGAAACCTTCTAGGACCTGGGAGCCCTGATAAATGGTCATTCTTTTTTGTTGTGGACACCAGGTGTGTTCCATGGGTGGCCTCCAATGGCGACCAGCCAGTTTCAAGTGGTTTTGTGCCCGGGTAACCTTCACAGAGAAGACCCCACTGTCCCCACCCCTTCCCGCAGTTCCTACCAGCTCCCATCCGCCCCCACCGGCCGCTGCGCACGCACACTCGCCCTGACTGTTTTCAAGTCTTATCCTCTGTGAACCCAGACACCTGCCCACACAGAGCTCTCCCCACAGGGGACTCATGAGGGCTGGTCACTTGATTGACAGCAGCTCTGGCTGAGTGGGCACGCACGCTCTCCCAGCCACCAGCTTCCCCTGCCTCATGTCCCAGGGCTGCGATTCCTATGACCAGAGAGGGTTCCTTTGTGATTGTTCTTACCCTCGGGACGGTCCTCTTACTGTAGGTAATTCCCGGGAGACCACCTGTGTCCAGGTTCTTACCTTGCATCACAGCCTCCTGTGTCTTAACCTCCCAATGGTCAGCTGGTCCCCGGGCTGTGTAGTCCCAGAGGAGAGCAGATCTCTGCAAATGATTTCAATGTTGTGGAGAGAAAGATGTAAGTAAGAGTATTCTTAGTGTCAAAAGGTATTCTTAATGGGTCATCCTCTCCGTTTTATTACAAATGGCTTTTGAAATAGGCCCCAGAGGAGTGACTCTCTAATGCAGTGGTTCTCAACCTTCTGGCCCTTTAAATACAGTTCCTCGTGTTGTGACCCAACCATAAAATTATTTTCGTTGCTACTTCATAACTGTAATGTTGCTACTGTTATGAATCGTAATGTAAATATCTGATATGCAGGATGGTCTTAGGCGACCCCTGTGAAAGGGTCGTTCGACCGCCAAAGGGGTCGTGACCCACAGGTTGAGGACCGCTGCTCTAATGGCAGAGTCTCAGACTGGAAAGTAAGTTAAAAAATACATGAGGGGCCAGAGGCAGGTACTTCCCCGCCCCCCCAGGCTCACCACCCAGGGCGCCATCAAGTCGGCCAGTTCCGAGCCAGCTCTGACACTGGAGTCTTGGAATGAAGAAGCAGCTGGAGTGACTGAGTTGTTAATGCTGAGGCTTACAACCCTGATATTCCAGACGAGGAAGCCGAGGCCCAGAGGGAGAGAAAGTTGCTCACTCACCCACAGTGGGGGGCCCACGTAGGGAAGGAAGCAGGGGCTAACACAGCTCGGGTGGGGCCGGGGTGAAGAGGGGTCGGAGGCAGACGGAACCAGAGCCTCTGGGCAGTGCTACCCCAGTCAGGGCTTCCCCTGTGCGCACCCCTCACCCAGGCTGCCCCTCCCACATCAAGTGAAGGGGAGGCCTCCCGCCCCCTGCCCTTGGCCAGGGAGAGAAAGTGGGAAACAATGCCTCCAAACTGAGGACATTGTGTCTTTCTCCTCAGAACAATGGCCATTAACAGCTACAGAACCAGAGCAGAAAAGACATGAATCCCGGGTGCCTGGGAGCCTGGACTGGGGGGAGGGGACAGAGGTGGGGAAGCCTCTCCTGGCTCCTCCTGTAACCCCGCTGCACCCCTGCCCCCTGGCACTTCCAGGGGCAGCTGGCTTTTCCATTTGGAATGCCCCTGCTCTCACTGGCTGTGAGGGGCCGACAGGGTGCCCTGGACACGCGCCCCCAATGCCCCAAGGAGAGGGGGCCTCGGTTCCCTGAGGAGCCCCGGAACCCCCCGCTGGGGAGTGGGCAGGGCCATGTGGGTGCCCTGGGGGCCAGGGACTGACCCCCAAATCCCTCACTGTGGGAACCCCCAGCGTGGGCTCTTTGGGGGTAGCTGAGACAATGAGCCCGCT